>NW_010302685.1:0-2842 GCF_000700745.2 Antrostomus carolinensis | reverse complement strand
CAACCCCCACCAGTCTGGGATTCTGTGATCTTAAAGTGCTTTTCCAATCCAGACAATTCTTTGTGATTTTGTGATTTCAGTTGAATATTTGCCTTGAATTGTCCCTCCTCTGCTGCTATAGAAGAATTTGAGGATGAAGTTCAGCAGCAGAATAAGGAGGATACTTCTCACTGCATTTGCACAGCCTGTGAAATTCCTCTTTCTTCAGGACAGGAAGGAAAGTCCCGTGGCTGAGGGACAGGAAAGGGAACCATGAGTTCAGCCTCTGTTTTTGTTTTTGGCTTTCCTCTTCTGGATCAACATCTGTGCTCTGATTGCTGACAGCTCTGAGTGCAGCTCCCCCATGCAGGAAAAAGCAAAACACACATGCAGAAAACAACCTTTAAATGTATAACAAGAAAGGTGGGAATGGCCACCAGCAGACTCTGGCCACCCAGTTTCCATCTCAACTCTGCAAACAAGTTCTCCAGAATTCAAAATATTTGTGTCTCAGATTTTGGCTGGTTCTTTGTAAGACGTCAGCCGAGCTCAGATGTACAATCCTGGCCTGAATCCATCTGGTTTTTCCCTAAACTCACATACAAAAATAAAACATCAGCCTCACAAGTGGAGATGTGTCCCATTTCCACCACAGGACATTGAGTTGCTCCTTTGCATTGAGCTTAGCTCTTGGACCTAGAACATTTTTGGGGTACCCAGCAGAACCTGGGTAGATACAGCTTTACTAACGTGGCCTCTTCCAAGCTTTAAACCCAAATTTATTCGTCTGAGGACACTTCTAATCTCAGACACATTAAATTTTATCATCTCTTTGCACAAGATAAGTGCTGCTATCCTTTGCTGCAAACTGATTTTAATTGTTCCAAGAAATAGTCCTTCCACCACATCCTCCAGAGGATTTAACAGCACTGAACTGGCTGTAATGGGATAATTGGTATAATTATTTATTTTTATTAAAGTATTTCACATAACCCATTAAGTTTTTAGGCGCTGGGACTTTCTTAACACTTAGTTTTCAATAGGAATTATCCTTTTTATTTCTATAGGATGCACTTGGGGGTCTCCATGTCCAAATATTTGAAGGTCAAAGGCCTTAAAAAAAGGAACCTAAAAGCTGAAATAAAGCTGCAGGAAAGCTCTTGGTCAGAGAGTGGCAGCAACAAGCAGGAGATGACTCCAAGCTGGGAGCCACGGGGCTGGTGCACCAGGAGAAACATTTTCCTTACAAGAAATTCATGGGCTTTTTAAAAATCACACACTGGTTTGGATTGGGAACATTCAAGGTCATCTAATCCACCCCCCTGCAGTGAGCAGGAACATCTTCAACCTGATCAGGTTGCTCAGAGCTCTGTCCAACCTGACCTTGAATGTTTCCAGGGATGGGGCATCTACCACCTCTCTGGGCAACCTGGGACTGTGTCTCACCTCCATTCCTTCCCCACCTGATGCAGTATCAATTAATACATATGGTTAATTACATCTAGCTAATTGAATTCCTGCAGCTCAAGGGGTTGGTGGCACAGGGGTGTGCATGATGGCCATGGCCAGGCTGCACGCACCCACTGTCCCATGGCATCCAATTTTCCCTTCAGCTCTAATGCTTTGTAGAAACTTCTTTGCATCCTACAAGGGAATCTGAGCCAGCACTGTACCCTTGTGGCCAGGAAGGCCAATGGCATCCTGGGGGGCATTAGAAGGGGGGTGGTTAGTAGGTCAAGAGAGGTTCTCCTTCCCCTCTACTCTGCCCTGGTGAGGCCACATCTGGAATATTGTGTCCAGTTCTGGGCCCCACAGTTCAGGAAGGACAGGGAACTGCTGGAGAGAGTCCAGCACAGAGCCACCAAGATGATGAAGGGAGTGGAGCATCTCCCTGCTGAGGAAAGGCTGAGGGAGCTGGGGCTCTTTAGCTTGGAGAAGAGGAGACTGAGGGGTGACCTCATTAATGTTTATAAATATGTAAAGGGCAAATGTCAGGAGGATGGAGCCAGGCTCTTCTCAGTGATGCCCAATGGTAGGACAAGGGGCAGTGGGTGTGAGCTGGAACACAGGAGGTTCTGCTTCAACTTGAGAAGAAACTTCTTTCCAGTGAGGGTGTTGGAGCCCTGGGACAGGCTGCCCAGGGAGGGTGTGGAGTCTCCTTCTCTGGAGATGTTCCAAACCCGCCTGGACGCCTTCCTGTGTGATCTCATTGAGGTTCCTGCTCTGGCAGGGGGGTTGGACTGGATGATCTTTTGAGGTCCCTTCCAATCCCTAATATTCTGATTCTGTGATTATTATTATTATTAATTATTCTATTATTTCATAACCCCTGTTTCTAATTTTTCATCTGAACCATAAAACTTCTATTAATCAATATCATTTCACCTATAAACATCCTCTTAGAGAGTCTTTCCCTTTTACACCGACCATGGAGATGCAACTTGGTGAAGTGTCATCCAGCAGCCACCTTGGAGCAGTGGGACAAGGGTATCTTGCTGCGACGGGACAATGCACCTCTGCAAACCAGGATGCTCTGGCAAACATCTGGGACCTGGGATGGAGCAGCAGCCTGTGCACTTGGAAAAGCTCCTGATGGCTCAGAGCAGCTGGAACTGAGGAGCTGAGGAAGAGGAGTCAATAGATGGTGCTCTTCTTTCGTGCAATATCTTCGAGTGCTTCTTGCTGCTGAAAGGGGTGGCCACATAGAGTGAGTAGAGGGATTGTAGAATCCTTGCTACTCTCTAGGTATAGAGGGGTGAAGGTCCCCTCATCTGGGCCAATTGTCTGCCTCTTGCTCCTCTGCAGCTGGAGAGTCTCCTCTTCCCACCATATTATGAGCCAGCAGTGTGTCCTTGTGGCCAGG
>NW_010302684.1:4651-10758 GCF_000700745.2 Antrostomus carolinensis | reverse complement strand
TCTCATTATCCTCTGGGTTTGATTGGTAATATAGTAAATTTGCTTTCCCCCCAAGTCGGGTCTGTTTTGCCCGTGCCAGTAACTGGTAAGTGATCTCTCTCCGTCCTTATCTCTACTCTCGAGCTTGTCGTTATATTTTTCTCCCCCTGCCCAGTTGAGGAGGGGGAGTGATAGAGTGGGCTTTGGTGGGCATCTGGCCTCTAGCCAGGGTCAACCCACCACAAACATGTACCTGTGGTCCTTGTTTGCTAAATCAAATACCTGTCTGCAACTGGGCAGTTCCTCTCATTTCACAGCAGCAGCTAAGACAGCTCTCCTCTTTGCCATGTCAGCTACAAGAATTCTCCAGCTACTGTCCACCATGCTGGCTGTCCTCCCAGTGTTCCTATACCCTTCTCAGTATTTACCACTCCCAAAGAACTCGGTGTAAGGTTATATCCTGCATTTATTATTGCCACCATGGCTCTCAACTGCATGGATCTGAAATGCAGTGACAAGTCATTGCCAAATCTCTGCTAATAAGGAAGAGCAGAATGAACAGCTCTACCCTCAGGCAGGACTTCTTGACCTCACCGTTCTCATAGCTACTTTCCAGCTCACTGTCTTTTTAAAACCTCGAGAGCAGAACTAACAGAGACATGCATTCACCTATTCTTGTTTCAACCTTTGTGACACCAATCAGCCTTTACAGTAATTACTTATCCGTGGGTTGTTTTTACTCTGTCACTGTCCGCTCACTTCTGAGATACTAATTTTAAGTGACTTTTCAATGCAATCTGGACCTTTCTGCAGAACTAATCTGAACAGCATTTATACTAATCTGCATTATTTTCTCAGATGACTTTTTCCTCACAGATCATCACTAAAAACACTGAAAAACCTGAATGTTCTGCACTATCTACTAGAAGCAGATCCCACCGTGACATTTGTCCTATGGATGATATGCAGTGCTGCTGTAGCAGCAGTCACAATGTGGATTGTCCCTTTGGAATAAAAGAAAAAACACTCTCAAAAAGTTGGAGCCACAGACAGTCAGCATCTGCGAAAGTACTCCAAGAGAGTACAACTAGTACAGATTGGTCCCGTTCTCCAATGTGCCCCTCAACGTGTACTGTTGGAACAGGTTATTGGGCTACGTGAACCTTTCACATGACCAGTGCAGCCATTCTCATGTGTCAGAAGTAATTAAAATGATAACTCATTATCATAAGAAGCTATGTGGTTCGATTTGCTACCTTTTTCTTTAGTACCTTTTAATTGTTTTAAAAAGACATGAAAAATGTATTTTACTCAATCTTCTGTGGAACAGGGTGAGGTTTAAACACCAACTTTTCTAAAAATTTGTTACTAAGAACAAAAATAAATGTTAAACTATCTTTAGTTGATTAGTCTTGGTTTAGTCAAACCTGCAAGGAATAAGTAACTAATTCATAGTCCAAAAATCCTAAATTAAGTCTTGATATTAGGCTGATAAAATCCAAGGTGAAGGAAAAAGCATACACCTAAGCCCCTTTGCTGCAGAGCACACACACTGGTACTTGAGAGATCCACATTCTAACTTCCAGCCTTCAGAACCCTTTAAAGTTGTATCTGTCAACAACAAAAAAGTATGTGTGGCTTGCTCCCCCTTCTGTCAATAACTGGAAAACCCAGTGTTCACTCTGGATTAGCAGAGGTTTTCCAGGTGTGAGGATCCCACTCACTGCTCTGTACCTCCAGCACTCAGTACTCACCACTTCACGTATCCCACAGGTTCTGGTTATAAGTTTGGTAGCACTGAAGAACTGAACCTTCATCTGAGAAGAAAGAGCTCTGCATCCTTACTCAAAGCTCAGCACTAGCTGATTTGCCCCAGTGCGCCCCAATAACTACTACAGCTCACAAAACAAGACTGTTCTTCCCTCTTTATTGACTGATGGATTCTCAGGCAGATCTGTTAATTACACTGTTAAATAATAGTTAAAAACAAACGAAGGCCAGAGGAGTTTGAAGTGAAGTATCTAAACTGAAGCAGAAATGGGGAAGGAAGAGGTGGGAGAAGCTGGGCTGGGGTCTCCACTTCTGTATCACTGCAGCTCAGACACCCTAACTGCCACTGCCATGACCCCAGACCATTAGATTCCAAGGCCTGGCTCAGATGGGACATCATCTAAATATGGAAATGGTTGCCCAAACGTAGCCAGATCAGGAGAGAAGAGATCTGTCCGGATACAGAGGTGCAAGGCAAGGGGAAGCAGTATTGCAGCAATCCTAGAACACAGCCACAGAGATAGCAGCAGAGTCCCATTCCAGCTGGCAGACGGGTGAGTCACATTGGCCACTGTCAGTCTCCGTGAGAGCACCTGACCGACTGCTCCAGAGCTCACACATTGTGGGTCTTTTTGGTGAGCTGCGGATCCTCATCCACCAGCTTTGACTTGAGATGTTCCTTGTAGGCGAGGATGTCACCTTGCCACTTCGTGATTGTCTGCTTCTCACAGACCCAGATCTCCTGGGCAACCTGAAAGCAAGCGCACAAGGAGGAGGAGAGGTTTACAATGCAGTGTTTTATAATTTTATCAAAATTAGAGATTTAACTAAAATCTACTCTCTGAAGTCTGTTAAGAAAAGAGTTTAATAACTTCCACACTTCAACTACGAAAGAAAAATCTCTGCAGTTAAATATCTTACCTGGTGTTTTCTGCATAATTTATACGAGATTTCAGGACTAAAAATCCTTAGCCCCTCAACATTTCTTTTTTTGTTCATGGGCTAAGAAGGAAAGTCTTTCCTGTTAGCCTGGAAATTGAGAAACAGTAGTTCTTGACCTGAACTACTTGGATATAACACACCGAAAAATAAAATTATACCTGAACTTGCAGGCAAAGCTCTAGCTGATACACACAAATGTCAAGTGCCTGTTTATCTGGTGCAATTTCCTTTGCCTGTGCAGACTGAGTGATTAAAAACTGTGTTAGAACTACTGCAGTATAGTTTCAGAAAATCTAGTTAAAGCTTCCACATTGTGTCATGATTTCCATCTAACATTCACTTCTAGCGTTTTGGGGTTGTTTGGGTTTTTTTTTTTTTTCTTTCTTTCAATTACCTAGTATTTTCCTAAGCTAGCTCAGTAATTGTTTCACATGAACATAGCAAGGGGGTCATGTCCAGTGATTTTTTTCACTCACATATCTTTTTGGGATAAGTAAGAGCCAGTCAGTTGAAAAACCCCTTGTTCTAATTACTTAAGTACAAGAAAGGTGCTCTGACAAAATTCACTACTTCTCTTACCTGTTGGATGAGTCTGAAGTCATGGCTGACGAGCATCATTCCTCCTTCAAAGTCATTGATAGCATCTGCCAGAGCATCTATTGTTTCTATGTCCAAGTGGTTGGTGGGCTCATCCAGGAAAAGCATGTGAGGATTCTGCCAGGCCAACCAGGCAAAGCAGACACGGCACTTCTGCCCGTCAGAGAGGTTCCTGATGGGGCTCACCTGACAAACACAGATACTCTTTTCAGCTCTGCAGGGAAACTTACAGACTGCCACCGGGACCACAAAATATCAGATCTCACACTGTGTTTCCAGCAGCTACATGACACAAGAGGACAAAGTTTAGTCAGTCTTACACCTAAACTAGGTTTCTCGCACCAGCAGAACAAGGGAATTCCAGGGGCTTCTGAGGAAGGAGTGTCCACAGCAAGACACAGCTTGTGTTAAAGGTTCCAAAGGATAGTTAGTCGAGGTCTGAGTTCAGTGCATCCTGACACAACCATGAAACTACTCTACTTCTGGAGTGACAGATGGGGGAAAACAATGTAAAAAATCAACACTGAACTGTGGTGATGAGGACAACTCCTGTCATACATGTGACATACGACATACAGGAGCATGTGATGTTTAGACTTAGAGCACCGCTGGGGATCCTGCCCTCTTGTTTGAACCAAGTGGTCCCCACTCCCAGTTGAGAATGTATGTGTTCTAGCATTTCTGCCCAGTATTCATCTCAAAAATAAGAGATAAGCAAACTCGTTCAAGTGACAATTAAAATATGCTTGAGTCCAGCACTATGCTGCATCCTGGATTCTGAGGAGGTCACCCATTCCAACCCACATATTGCCGCAATGCAAAGAAAGTTACTACGAGCCATGAGTTATTTTTTTCTACAATTTCAAATGCAGAGATGGAAAAAACATTTTGATGCTGTGGTGTGTCATGCTGCATACTGCATCACGCTGTCAGACACCAGTAGAAAAACAGAAAATGCAGCAGCTCTACCTCCCTAATGAGCAAAAAGCAAATCTCAACAGCTCATACTCACCTGCTGCTTCCCTGTTAGACCATATCTGCCAATGATTTTTCTCATCTCCTCCTTCTCCTTGATCTCTGGGTAGCATTTCAGCATATATTCCAGGGGTGAGAGGTCTAAGTCCAACTGCTCTTGCAAGTGCTGACAGGGAAGAAAAGTCAGCTTCAGGCTGCGCAAGCCACACACTTCATGGCCAAAAGTACTTCCCGCCCCTCACATCCCCTGGTACCAGCTGAGCAGCAGAAAAGAAGTGCCAATAACCCCCCTCACAGTATAGCCACTGTGCTGAAATATTATGGAAAGAGTCTCCATTTCAGGAGCAGAAGTGCTGCTTCAGAATAACAGGCTTGTCCACCACCAAGCACAAGGCAACCATCTCTCTCATGAAAGGTGAGAGGCTAAACAGAAAGGACCACAACAAGCAACTTTTCAGGGTAAGATTTGCTAAAGCCCATTCAGCCAATGCAACCGTTCTTTCCCCGATTGTCAGACACAGAAGGGCAGCAGTGGGACGGGCCTCAGAAGCAGAAACAGAGGGATTGAGGCAAGATTCCTCATTCCTGACAGCTTTTTCCTCAGCATTTCATATCCCCGGTGGCTGCTGTAGGGAGTACCTGGTGGTATCTACCGATCTTCACATGGGAGTGCTTGCGAATCATCCCATCCGTGGGCAGCAGCTAGAAAAAGAAGATAAAAGTATTTCACCGGGAAATCCCTCCTTTTGCTGTAATGCCAGAAATACGGAATTCAGACATCTCCACGCTGGCACAGAGGAGGCAGCCTGAACAGACAATAGGAGAGAAAAAGCTCTATACTGCAGCAAGATCTTAGGATTTCCAAGGCATGATTGGGGTGCTCTGTCAAGTAAATGCAGCTTCATTGAAGACCACCCCAAGAAAAAAGGTCCAGAACAGGGTAGACAACATAGTGACCATACCTCTCCTGTGAGCAGTTTCAGCAGTGTTGACTTTCCAGCTCCATTGGGTCCAACAAGAGCTACACGGGTATCCAGGTCAATCCCAAACTCCAGGTTATTATAGATCCATGGCTGCAAACCACAAAAATCATGACACATGTTACACCTTTCCACTACTACCCAGAACCTCCGTGCTGCACCTGGAACGCTCTGTCCTCAGCAGCTCAGCACTGACACTGCCAAGAAGTTTGATCTGCTAGTCATATGCTGCAGCCTGATCAGAAAGCCTAGCCAAAAGCACTCCCAAACAAGGCAGGGATACAAGTGATCTCCATACAACCCACGCACACTCCCCATACTCACCCCATCCTTAGTGTATCTGAAGCTGACATTCTGCACCATGATGACAGGAGGGGGGATTTTCCCACAGGGCGGGAAATAGAACGACAAAGTCTGTTAACACAGAATATCCACTTGTTAGACACCCCGGAGCACAAGACAACCCCATTATTGTGGTATAACCATGCCTCACTACAAACATCATCTGCAGACCAAGGCACTAGACTCTGACTTTTTATGAGCACCTCTAGCAACTCACTCATAGATTTATTCTGATTAGTTGCTTGCAAGCTCTTGTCTGCTGGCTCATGAGTCCCTATTTCTCTCCCCTTGAAGTAAATATGGGCTCATACTCTTCAAACAAGTAGGAGTTGCTCTGAGCATCCTCCTCCATGTTCTCCAACCCTTAGACGTTCATTTCTGATTTCTGTGTCTGCAAAATAGCCTTATTGATATGTCAAATCCCCTTCTCTCCCTCAGAAAATTACTCCTCCTCTTTCCACTCTTCAGCATTCCTCTACCTTCGCTACAGTCACCCTTGGCATCAGGAAGGGTATGCCATTC
>NW_010302684.1:0-4629 GCF_000700745.2 Antrostomus carolinensis | reverse complement strand
ATTCCTGCTATCAGCTAAAGACCATGCTATTTATCTAGCCCCTGTTTCCAGTACTGATCTCTAGATGAAACCCCATGTCTGATCCTACCTTATCATTCACAACTCTCTCTGTCAAGCCAGAAGCCATCATTTTTTGAAGGGTCTTCTCTTTGCTCTGAGCTTGCCTGGCCAGCTTTGCACTACCATGACCAAATCGTGCAATGTAATTCTGCAACAAAACACAGAGTTAGCCACAAGCCACAATAACAAGGTTAAGGAGGTGCAGGGGTGCCCACCTGCATGGGTAGAAAGATGTTCATGCAGCTGGGCAGATACCTTCATATGGGCAATCTGATCTTGCTCCCAGTGGAATCGCTTCATTTGATTTTCTTCTAGTTCCAAGCGAGTCTTTACGTACTGATCATAATTTCCCTAGAAAGAGACCATAGAACATCAGACACGCTCCAGAGAACAGCTCCTGTTTTTTGCTGGTTGCACAGGGCACAGTTTACTCACCGTGTAGTACTTCAGTTTGCGGTTGTGCATGTGGATTATGTTGGTGCAGACACCGTTCAAGAAGTCCTGGGAGTGGGATATCAACACAAGGATCCGCTTGAACCTGTGGCACCACATAAGCTATTAGAAACTAAGCTAGGAAAAGAATTCGTGCTTGTTGGCCCTGATGGTGACAAAGGATTTACATGCATCAGATCTCTGTTGCCTACAATCAGATTAAGAACAAAAAAAAATAGCAGCCTTGGAAATGCTTTGGGAAATGTGGAATAAAGCAGCTACAGCCAGCTGCAATAAGTAAATACTGCAAACACCTTTGTGTTAAAACACTCTTCACCATAAAACACTCTTCACCTGTCTTCACAAAGAGTTAAGAGCTGGCTACCCACATGGCAGATGACTAGCGCTATTGATGCAACTGACGTCACTGGCCTCAGGCTTCTAAGGAGCGATGAACCTTTGCTGCTTACTCTCCCCTTGGTACAGACTAGCACCTGTTAGGTACGCTATGCCTGGCTCTGCTCCATCCATTAAACGACTGGTTAAAGCCTCCCAAAAAGACAGAGGCTCAAATTACTCTCCTAAAACATCTGACTTCTAAAGCAAGTGTGCAAAAGGTTCAACTGACAAAGCTGATGGAAAAACCACTGCAAATGAAAAGGCCTCACAGTGACACACAACCCAGATAACCTAAGCTTCATAACTATTCCTAAGCTTTTTGCCTTAAGCCTTAACATTTTACCTTTGTTTATGAAAAACTGTCACCCAACATACTAGAACAAGATGAAACTGATACACTCAGATAGTACAGTTCTGCGAAAACAGAGGAACAATATCCAAAAAGATGAGCTGGAAGCCAGGTCTGGAAAGCTCACACTTCTGGTACTGCACACGGGACTGGTGCACAGGCTGCCAGGGCTGCTCCTGGCTTTCAAGGAAGTAGCTTTAACCACCGAGTGCAAACCAGCACTTCTCATTTCTTCAGTGAGGGAGAGATGGGGACTTGTCTTGAATTCATTGCCCTTGCATCAAGAACCCTTCTGTAGACACATATTGCAGCAAGCACAAGGTGTCACTGGTACTACAATATAGTTATGTAGCCACAAGAACTACAGTTACTCCTGTAGTACTTGCTCGTGTTCCGACAAGAAGGTCCAGCAGAAAAGCACATCCCATAAAAGCAGCAGACTCCTTCATGCTTACGTTTTCAGCTCCTCCTCCAACCACACACAGGCATCCAGGTCAAGGTGGTTTGTGGGCTCATCTAGCAGCAGCATGAAAGGCCGAATGAAGAGGGCTCTGAAAGGAGAGGGGAGATGACAGCGTAGGGTCAATGCAGGTAACCCAAAGCCTCTCAGCTCTGCTCTGAGATCTGAGAACTGTGTATGTGGCTCTGCAGAGACAGACATTCTCCCAGGTGGCAGCAGGCAGTACACCACTCACCTAGCAAGAGCCACCCTCATTCGCCAGCCACCACTAAAGTCCTTCAGCTTCTTCCTCTGCATGGCTGGCGTGAACCCCAAGCCGTGAAGGATACGTGAGGCCCGTGCTTCTGCCTTGTCAGCATCCAGCTCCTCCAGACGTTCATACAACTCCAAGAGTTTCTCACACTCCGCTGAAAGAGAGCCCATCTGTCAGCACTTCTACCAAAAAAGGGCTCTCAGCTGCACCTCTGTGCAGCTGGGAAAGCTCATAGTCCGTCTGTTTTAGCACTATTTAGCCCCCTCCATTCCCAAGCCTGAGCCACTTCTTAAGAAGCTGCATGGAATAATTTCATCCAAAGAACAGGCCTTTTCAATTAGTACAGGGCAGCTGGGGGAACAGGTACTGAAACATGTAAAAACTCTGACAAGGAACTCAAATAAGACCTTTTCTTTGGTGGGTAGGGAAATGGAGGTAAAGTCCCTTTTCCACAGGGACTCTGAGAAGCTTTACCATCTTCATGAGCCAGACGTTCCGCCTCTCGTTCCAACATGGCCCTCTCTGTATCCACCTCCATCACACACTGCAGAGGGGTCTTGTCACTGGGAGGCATCTCTCGGGTCAGGTGATAGATGTCAATATGCTCTGGGATGGGCACTTCTCGTTTCCCAATAGCTGACAAAAGCATGGATTTCCCTGTGTGCAGACAGACACCCCACAATTAATTGTTGGATTCGGCGAGATACAATGTCACAGAGAAACGGGCCAGATGCAGTCAGATCCCATTGATTCCCTCCTTTTCCAAACCCAGAAAATCCCTGGGAATTTGTTGCCCAAGAGGCCAGAAGAATTAAGAGACACAGCAGAGCCTACTGCATCACTGTGACAGGCTGCCCTCCCAGCTAAGGCTCACCACCCCAAAGTCAGCACTGAGACATGAAGAAGCTCTTTGGAAACCACTGCAGTTCAGCCCTTGTCCAGATTTAGGGAACTTTATGTCTGCTGTATTCTTCCTGCTGTCTAACCACATCTGTAACCAGGACCCCAGACTCTAAACTTCCAACATATAGGAAAGTAATGCACTCATCAATAGAGAACCCAAATGTTTTCCTGAAAGTTAAACCAGCTGGTCACTCTTACCAGCTCTTCTCCAATTACACCCATATTCTGCATCTCTCCACGTAGAGCATCACCTTCTCCATGGATTGTACACTTGTTTTCCCATTCAGGCCAAACCACACACTCCCTGCTCCTCCATACTGTGCAAATCCTTTGACCAAGAGCATCAGCATCAGGTTTATTGACACTGGTAAACAAATTCCTGCAAACAGGAATCAGACAGATTCACAGATCCCAGGCATCTCATCCAACTCTCCACAGAAACAAGTTCAAATGCACAGTCCAAAGCCAGAATGCAACCTCATACTTCTACCAGCAATCCTAGCAATTCCTCCTCTGGGGTGGGGAGACGGGAGGACCAAGTCCCAGTCATCTGGGCTGTCTGTCTAACAGCCTTCTTTCTGGTTTCCAGCATTTACCACCTGCATCTATCCAGCTTCTCAGCAGCACAGAACCTTCACCGAGCTCCAAGAAGCCCAGGTCACTCTGCCCCACAGCTTACCAATCCCATTGAGTCCAATCAGGCCGTAGCGTCTCCCAGAGTTCAGCTCAAGTTTTGTATCACTCAGCAGCTCCTGGCCGTGGAAGGTCAGCGAGAGGTTAATGATGTGCACATCGGTGCTGTTGGGATGGGAGGCCAGCACTCCTGTCACAGCACGGGCAGCAGCTTTCTTTAATTCAAAGTCCTCCAGCTCTTTTGTAAGAGCATCCACCTCTATACGCAGAGACAGACCAGAAGAAGTGTTAGTGATTTACAAATTCAAGGGAAGCCATAAGCCCCCGGGGACCAGTAGGCCCAGGACCACGAAACCAACTCCCATGTCCTCATTTCTACAGAAAAGTTGAGGAGGCCCAGAAGCAATGACACTCAGCTTTTCAGCTTAGCACATGGACGTGTATGGTCTAACAGGAACTTCCACCTGCTCTCTAAATAAACTACGGCCTCTAGAACTAAGTGAGCAGCCAGAACAGCTAGCCTGTTATCCAAGCATGATGGCACTACTCCCTGCAGGAAGGACTGGGGTGGGAAGAGAACTTACAAAGTATTGCTTGCAACCTTAAGGAAAGGGCTGGCCAAAAGAAAACCTGGCTAGAAAATAAACGAGGGGGAAGCTGAGAGGAGGAAAGAAGCAGCAGCACTGGAATAGGCCCTATCACTTTTTTGAGAAGCTAATACGTCCATATGCACGCCCCTCTTTTCCCTCCCTCCTGCAGTATAAGCAAACCTTTCCTGTCATGCTCTTGTAGCCCAATTTTCACTCCTTGGTGAAGAAGAAGATGTCACCGAGGATCTCAGTCATACTCAGCTGCTCAGAGCAGAGACCCGGTGTTCAGATTGTTGGTGGTCAGTGAGGGACAGCGCCCTGGCTGTCAACACCTCGCACTCCTGGCAAAATCAATCACTCGGCAAAATCACTACGAGCACCAAGGCAAGCACCGTGCCTCAGCCAGGAAGGAGCAAAAGATGCCGACTGCCCTGTGGAAGCTCGGGCAGTGCGAGCCCACCAGCGACACAAAGCAGGTGAGCGGGACGAGGCAGCTTCATCTCGACCGGCGATGATTCCACTGCCGACAAGAAATACGCGTGTACCGACC
>NW_010302683.1:0-16681 GCF_000700745.2 Antrostomus carolinensis | reverse complement strand
GGGGGTGGTGAGGGGTGGCCACGGGCTTTGAAGGGTCAGGGAGTGGTGAGGGGTGGCAGGAGCTGTGAGGGGTTGAGGAAGTGGTGAGGGGCTGTGAAGGGGGATGAGGGGCTTTGAAGGGCCAGGGGACAGTGAGGAGTGACAGTGGGGCTGTGAGGGGTGGCAGGGGGCTTTGAAGGCTCAGGGAGTGGTGAGGGGTGGCAGTGAGGGGCTGTGAGGGGTGGAAAGCTCCCTGCAAATATTGGGTACAATTGTTGCTTTAAGAACACTTTAAGATCTGAATAGTTTTGTGCTCAATAACAATGTGACTTTTTTTTTTTAATCTTTTTTTTTGCAAAGCTTGAAATGGCTGGGACAGAAATGGGTTCATTTTAAAGATGAAGGATTTCCATAGTGTTTATTTGACTTAACTTGGCAGCAGTGTTCTGTTTACGACTGAATAAATAACTGCCACATTAAAGATTATTAACTAGGAATGCTTAAGTGACCAATAAAGTACTAATCTTTTATATGGCGTTGTAAATGTACACAGCTCGGTAATGCAGGCTCTTGCCAAACAGATAACAAATCCCTTACCCAGAAGGTTTACAATCTAAAAGAAACCACAGAGGACCACAAGGCAAGTACAAGACATGATAATGAAACATAAAACACAAAGAGGAGTTGTAGCCATTGCAGCTGGATTTTAAACAGGGTCTTAAGAGGGTTTTTCATATGTCTCTTAAAGCTACTGGGCAGTGATCAGAAGCGAGATAGAGAATCCATCGTGCAGGGGACAAAGGGTCTCAGGAACTTTGGTGACAGTGCTTGGGTGCTGACGGTGGCTCGTGCTTCAGAAATCAGGAGAGTCCCACCATTTCAAAGAACGGCTGAGCTCATAACTGGTCGAAAGCACTAAGCAGACCTGTTACTGTGCGCTTCCTTCAGGGCTTCCTTGTGCCTGGCTGATACTGCTGTGGAGAGCAATGAGCTTGTGTCACGGAAGCACGTGACAGAGCCATTTCCAGAAGCTGTGCTGAGAAATCATTCATTAATCCAAATGTGAGTTGGAAATATAAAGTATTATTTTACATTCACTCGGATTTGGTTCTGTAGGGTCCTGGAGGGCACTTACACACATGGAAAGGATTATGTTCCCTATGCTACACATAGTTGAGCTAGCAAGGAAAGCAGGTTTAGAAGAGGATGAAAGTTGATGGAGGTGTGGGAACAGAGATAAGTGTGGGCAGTATTTGATAAGCTTTTGTAGGAGGATGAAAAGCTTCCATCTGTCTTCAGTATTTATAGCATCCTTTCCCTGTAGTAGGTGGGTCCTCTGGATGTTTGGGCTCATGGTGCCCCTCTGAGGTAGAGCGGTGCTGGTATTCCCATGTTTCTCCAGGGAAACTGCAGCAGAGAGAACGTGTTCACATAGTGAGAACAAAGCTGGGTATTGACAGGCTTTAGAAAAGCAAGACCAGGCACAGGGAGATGGATTGGACATCAGGAATTTCTCTGCTGAAATGTGAACCATGACCTGTACTGAACATACCCTTTGGCCAACGAATTGTTCTCAGTGTTCAGAAAGTGGAAATAATTGAAGGCTCTGTCCAAACTTCTGTACTGATGCTCAGCGGTGGACTACCAAGAGATATTTTAGGAGTATCGTGGTGACACTTCTGTCACCAAAGTCTCTGCATTGCCCAATAGTTTCACCATCCAGTAACCTTGGTGCCATAAGGGATAGTGTTCAAGGAGGCAGAGCCCTCCGCAGGGGTCAGGTCAGTGTGGGGAGATCTGTGTGCTGGCAGGAGGAAAGGAGGCAGCAGCGTATGGAATAGTAGAGGTTGAAAAAATGGGAAAGTGGACAGAGTAGATGCTGTGTGCTCTCTTAAACCCTTGGAGACTGCATGGCTGTATGAATAATTCCATTAGCCTGTACTCAGGATGTTGGACTGTCTGACTATATGAGAGAGAGGGTGAAAACCACTCTTGACTAGCTGTTTGAGGGCTGATGGAAAACACCTTTGAATGCAACTAGTTTTCTTCCTGGAGAAAGATGTTAATTGCTGGTGGCTTTACAGAACCCAAGGAATGCTGAGGCTCTAAACCCTGCAGCGGCTCAAATAAAAGAGCAAGACCCGATGACCCCCTGGGCACTGAAGGCAATGAGCCTGCATGGAGTTTCTGGGGATAAATGAAGGATATTAGTTTATAGGGCTGCCAGCAAACAATTTCCCTCCGTTTTGGAGAACATGTGGCATGAAATAAGTAGTTTCACAAGTACAGTGTTCAGTGAAGCCTGTTCTCCTATGAGTTTTTGTCTTCAGGTCAACTTCTCTCTCTCTTTGAAGACTAGCAACAGGTGAGCTCATACTGAACCATTTCTTTGTGTGTGGATACTATTCCACCTAAGTATTTGTTTTCCTGAAACATATTGGAACAGAAATTTCTCCAGTGCATGCAGTTGTATATCTCATTTTCTTAGGAAACCAGGCCAGAGTTATGGTCTAGGCACTGCATGTAGTGGATTCTTTTTGGTAGGGGCAATGAAGGGACTGGAAGGCTGGGCTTGGGAAAGGACATAAAAGCAAGAAAAGAAAGCGAGGGATGGCTGAGTGGGTGGAATAGGCCATGACAGAGGAAAGGTGTCCAACAGCCTTGGGGAGGAGGTTCGCATGTGTAGGGTGGGCAGGAGAGTGGCCGGAGCATCAGCAGAGAATGCCAGGATGCGCAGAAGGGACTTGGGTCAAATGTTGAGCTGGGCTAGTAAAAGTGTGGCTTTGCTGGTCCCACGGCGATGCTGTTTGTGCAGGTCTGCTTTTGTGGAAAACTGATAAGCCTGGCAAAGTGTGACCTCCTGTGGGTAAAACTGGGAATTGCCATGGGATAATTAAGCAAATCCTTTTTGTATCACATGCCAGCATCTTCATGGGAGGTTTGCCCAGTGGTGTGGATCACCTTCTCTTCCACCTGCTGCAGCCAGACCTGGTTCCCCACTCTCTGGATGAGCTGCTGGTGTTTCTCCTGGCAATGAGGCTGAGGCTAAAGGCAAAGGTGCCAAAACTGGGAGAGTGCTGGTGAGTGTTTTAATGACACTAAGAGGGACACACTATCATCAAGGTGCCCACGTGTTTCTCTGTGACTCCAAGGAGTGTTCTGTGGACACTGTTTTCCATTTGGTCAGATGGGTTGCAGCCCGCTTTTCCTGTTTCTTTGTCCCTTCCCTCTCCCCAGCTATGGTACCTTCTGCCTAATAGGGGTGGGTGGTCATCTTGTCATACCATGAATGCCATGGGAAGGGTTACTTTTCGGTGCTGGGAGATCCTCTTGATGTGGGCAGGGGATTTGTTAGGAGGGAATTAGCAGTCTCCCTTCCGGATGACTTTAATTCCCTTCCTCCGTGAGGGGACCAGGAAATAGCTGTGTGGTGACACGTGTAGTGTACTCTGAGCATATTGCATCAGGTATTCCAATGTGTGATGATTGCCTTTTAGCACCCAGCTTTGGCTGCAGGTACTGCTGTTGCATTAGATACCTGGTAGGGTGAGGTCCGCAGAGATCCCTCTGGCTGTTGGGCACCTTTGGGGCAGCTCCTTGCCAGCTCCTGACTGTCTGAAGGAAGCGAGTTCATTGCAGAGGGATCTTGCACACGGCAGTTTGCCTCCACCCATGGAATGCCTGCCTGATGACCTGCGGGGTCTTAGGGAATGGCTTTTTTTCACGGGGCTTTTCCTGGGAGGGTGATTTTCATAGAATCATAGAATCCCAGGCTGATGTGGGTTGGAAGGGACCTTAAAGCTCATCCAGTCCCAACCCCCCTGCCAGCAGCAGGGACACCTTCCACTAGACCAGGTTGCTCAAAGCCTCATCCAACCTGGCCGAGAACACTTCCAGGGAGGAGCAGCCACAGCTTCTCTGGGCAACCTGGGCCAGTGTCTGACCACCCTCACAGTGAAGAACTTCTTCCTAATATCTCATCTAAACCTCCCCTCTTTCAGCTTAAAGCCATTTCCCCTTGTTTTGTCATTAACTGCCCTTGGCCAAAGTCCCTCCCCAGCCTTCCTGGAGCCCCTTCAGGTACTGGGAGGCCGCTATAAGATCTCCCTGGAGCCTTCTCTTTTCCAGGCTGAACAGCCCCAACTCTCTCAGCCTGTCCTCATAGGAAGGAGTTTTGTCCTCATTTTGAAGGAGTTTGGTTTATTCTCAGGTGCAGGTGTATCATATAAGCTCCAGGGACTGTTGGTGGTGAATCACATGCTACAGACATGGATGGATAACTAAAAGTTGCTTGATTTATGCCCTGTGCTCTCTTTGATGTTGTCTTGGTCCCTTCCTTCCCCCTGTACTCTTCTGTACCAGCCCAAAACACAGCACTGCCTCTTCTCAGCGGACTCACTGGCTTTCACCAGGCAAATCAGGATCTGTGATCATTATTAGTGATGTCCCTCATAGCATTGTGCCTCTGGCTCTGGGTCTTGGGTGTATTTATCACAATATGTGATGGAGTGGGAGCAGCGAGAGGCCTGTAGAGCTCACAGCAGAGGTGGCTGGACAAGCAAGTGCAAAACCAGGATGGGATCCCATGGCTTTGCTTTCTGGAGACCTGAGAATAGGCTGAACCCACCTGGGTGAAGGATGAGAAGGGGTGTGGTGTCCAGAGGGCCTCTGGCTGTAGTGGGTTCCTCTCTGTCCCAGCCAAACAGCCCTAATTCAGCCTGTCGAGTGGGCTTTGCACCAAAATCCATGTCACTGGGTACTCTCAGACCTGTCTGTGTTCTCCTCTAGGGCAAAGCAGAACCTGCAATTAGTGTTTCCAAAAGGTGTGAAATGGAACCAGAGCAAAAGCAGGCTTGGTGGGTGCTCTGACCTGGGCCTGGTCCTCGCAGCCCTCACACCTGCACCGGAGCGTGAATTGCCACTCTGTGCCAGTGCCCCTCACCCCTCTGCACGCTCTGTTTTCATTAGCGTGTGCTCTTGGGTTATGGACCGTTCTCACTTCCAGCTGAACAAACACTTTCCATCGCGTGTAAAATCCAGCCTGGTGCTAATAGGCATCTCCCCCCGCCTCCCTCCCTCCCCTCTGCCACCTTTTGTGCAGTTGGCAGGACAAAAAAGTGGGGCTATTACCTGACTTATTATCGGCACGGGACTGTAATTTATGGCATAAGCTTGGTAAAGTGCCATTCTGAAAACATTTATGGCCCACTTAGAGTCCTGTGGGGTGGTGGGGAGAGGGATGGCTGTGGGGGGGAAGCCAGTTGTTCCACCCTTGCTAAATACTGCACAGCCCAAAGCTGCCTCTGCCTTCCGACAGCAGCACTGTGGGCAGGTAGGTCACTGCCCCCCTGGAATGTCAGACCAGGTTGAGACACCAGTGCCCAGGATAGGTATAAGGCCTTGTTGTCCTTAGAAAACTCACAGTTTTGTCTCCCTTTGGGCATTTGGTGAAGGGTTTAGAGAGGAAGCCATATGAGGAGAGGCTGAAGTCACTTGGATAGTTCAACCTGGAGAAGAGGAGACTGAGAGGAGATCTCATGGGGGTCTAGAACTTCCTCCCAAGGGGAAGAGGAGGGGCAGGTGCTGATCTCTCCTCTCTGGCCACCAACGAATGCCAGGAGCAGAGGAAATGGCAGGAAGATGTGGCAGGGGAGGGTGAGGTTGGCCATGAGGAGAAGGTTCTTGAGGCAGAGGGTGGTGGAGCCCTGGAACAGGCTCCCCAGGGAGGTGCTGATGGCACCAAGCCTGACAAGATTCCAGCAGCATTTGGCCAAGGCCCTCAGGGACATGGTGTGAATGTTGGGATTGTCCTGTGCAGGGACAGGAGTTGGACTCCGTGGTCCCTGTGGGTCCCTTCCAGCTCACAGCATTCGATGATTCTGATTCTATGATTTATTGAATTCCCCATCTTTACTGCTTCTGGTCCTGCACAGTCTCACCCCTCAGGCCAGGATCTCAGACCCTGCCTTCTTCATGTTCCTCATAGATATGGCACTCCTCCTTCCTCCCCAGGCTCCAACACCCTGTCCTTTTGTGGAAGAACAAGTGCCAGCCTGCTCAAGCTGCCCCATGTGCAGCAAATCAAGCACAGGAGCTGTGAATAAATCCTAAAGGAAGGCATTACAGCAGGTCAGCTGCTCTCTGCCAGCCAGGTTCATGCTCTGACTGAAGCAAACAACCCGGTTATTTAGTTCACCACATCTGTAATTGACCTGGAAATGTGCTGTGGAGAGAAGGGAACAGATGAATTGTCATTGCTGTAGGTGGGCTGGATTTGAATAGCAATCTAGGGGCAAGGGAGAGTCATTCCTGGCACCAGTGACTTTTCTGGTGATTGAAGAGAGACTTGTTGGAAATGGGACTTTATATCTCAGTCTTGCAACGTGTGGTATGGAAATTCAGCATGGAAAAGTGTTTTTGACACTGGGCTATTTGCTGATTACTGAAAAGTTAATATGGGCTGTTGAGCTTCTCTCAGGAAAACACGATCATTCATCTTTTAAAGGTATTGAGCTTGGCTGTCTGCCCTGTCCAGTTGTCCTGATTCAAAGGATGGGGAAATGGTTGTCCAGAGCATTTCACCAGGTCAGGAGCGCACTTTCCCTGAAGCTGCTTAGTTAGAGCATTTGCTTGGCCCGCAGTGAGCCAGGCCCTCTGAACACCACAGGGAAGGATCACACGGCAGGTTGTCCTCTTTCTTCGGGTTCAGTCTTTGCCAGCTGCTGGGTAAATAGCGGGTCTTACAAGCCTTCTGCTTCAGCAGTGCTGTATGTGCATCCGTGTACTGGTGCTAAAGGAGATGGTCAGGCCGTGGTTGTGTTGGTGTGTAAGTCCCAGGTGCTCTCTGCTAGCTGCTGTCTGAAGGTTTTCAAGATAAAACCTTGGGAGCTGGATGACACAAGGAGTCCTGTGATGCCCACAAGGCCAAGCTAATGCCACTTCCAAACAGAGTCATCACCCCTAGCTGCTGTTATCTCTGGACACCCTCACCAAAGGGTCCCAAAGTTGAGGTTTTGGTCTGGGAGAATGGCTTGAGCTGGAGTTGCTTCGCTCATGCTGTGGTTGGGCAGAGCACGTGTTTTGGATGGCATTCATTTCCCCAAACAGTAGCTGTCTAGAAGTTTGCCATCTGGTGCAATTTTGTCCTTTAAGCTCCATCTGTGCTGTGCAGTGGGCAAAGACTGAAGCCTCCCATGAGTGAATCAGCTCATTTGTCTTAAGCACTGTCGGATAGGGCAGGTCACTCTGGAGCTGCTTCTGTTTCTTCTCACTAGAGCTTAGATATTCAGGTGCTGAACTGGGTGCTACAGTCAGAGGAGGTGAAAGCCACCCTTGAACTTTTGGTGTGAGTGAGGGATGGTGGGAAGATCACGTCATCTGTGCGGTCTGAGCCACCTTTTGCCCTTGTTCTGTTGACCGAGTTCCTGACACTCCGTGCCCAGGTCAAATCTCCACCCGGATCCCAGGAAGAGGCCCCCTTTCTCAGGTGATGTGAAGCAGATGGGTGGCAATGCTAGGGCTGGGTCCCACTGATAACAGAGAAGAACCACAATCTTGAAATGCTTCAGTGCGTCCCGCAGGGTGAAAGCAGTTTGGCTGATAATAAAACCTCTGCTGAGTGCAAGATTATTCAATGGGAAAAGGGGAGGGAAATGGCAAGAAATACCTGTCTTAAGAGGGTTCACTGTATGTGCACCTGATAAAAATCATAACCTGGGATCAGCTTTCTTCTCTGCTGGCTCGCTCGGCTTTTGGCGTGTATAACCAAGCTCTGGCAGGCAAGGCAAATTTCCTTCTCCCTGGGGTCATTAAAAAAAGACCATTTCCCCATTTAAAGAGCAGGAGGGAGGTGGGGATGGAAAGCGGAGCTGAGCCAGGCAGTGGGCTAGCCCTGCCCACGCTGCTGTGTGAGCTAGCAGAGCCTTGGCTCTCCCACCCCCACCGCTCTCTGTGGCGTTAGGCACGTGGGATTGAGGGGGGCTGGATGGGTATGAAAGCAAACACACATCTGGAAGTTCCTCCAGTTAATTGGGCAATTATTCATACCACTCTTGCTGGAAGCAGCCTGCTACTGCTGAGCCAAAACCAACAACAACAGACTGTGGGCGTACTCCATCCCTGCTCGGAGCAGGGAGGGAGTGTGGCGAGGTGGGGCTGCGGAGGGCAGGTTAAGCAGTGAGGGCATGGACCCACTCCTGGGCTGCTCTGCTTGGCTGTGGAGGTGGGTGGGGAAGTCCTGAAGGCTTTGGATGTGGTGAGATGCTGGGGAAGCGGTTGCTTCCAGGTGCCCCAGGTGGGGAGGGGGAAGCTGCTGCTGTGGAGCACCACGAGAACCCAAGTCAACCTGTGTTGGGTTTTATTAGGAGTTTGGCAGGCCATGGTGTCGGTGAAGGTAGTCCAGGCCTAGCTGTGCTCTGTAGCATTTTACTCCTCGTAAATAGTGGATTCACTGCCATTTCTGCCCAGCTCCCACCTGGGCAAGGCTCTGGCAGCCCACGTTCACCATTTCCATCCCTCCTCCTTCCATTTCCTCGTGTCCCTGGTTCCTCCTTAGTCCAACAGCAGTATCACTGCATGTCCCTGTCCCCTGCCCATCTCTGGTACCAGTGCTGTGCAGGCAAAGTGCTGAGGGAGCGTGATGCAGGCTGGCCTTGGCTTTGACAGCTCATTCCCCATGATTTGCCTACAAGATGGGAGCTGGGCGTGAGCACTTTCATCAGAGTGGCTTTCCCTGTGGCAGAGTTAACGGGCCTTCCAGATCCTCAGGGAGATGATGTGCAGGGGTACCCTGGACACCAGCTTTGAAGCATTGTCTCTTCTTCTCATCTCTAAATCCAGTGGGAAACAGGGTTGCTCCTGAGGCTGAGTTCTCTGTGATTGCATATCAGTGGGACAGACCACATCTTGAAAGCGTTCCCCTGGAACCATGGCTTTGCCATTCCCTCCTTGCTGCCGAAGCTCACAGGAAGCTTACCCCCTTCCAGCAGAATATCTGTTATTGATAAAAACAATCTCCTTCTCTCAAATTGTGCCTGCCACAAGGAGGTGGGGGTGCCGTGTTTAGCTCATGTGCCTTCTGCTTTGCCTGAGAGCGCGTCTCTGGCACTGGGAGATATTGTGGCAGCCTCAGAAGTGCACGCACTGCTGGGCTCCACCAGCATAATTGGAGACAGCTCTAGCCAAGCTCAGCTGGGATGTGGAAGGAGAACAGTTCCCGTTGTTCCCTCTTTCCTTGTCTTTTTCCCTCTTCCGTGAGATGGGTCTTTTCTGAAGAACTTTAGTGCCATTAACTCAAGATCTTCCTTAGGATAACGTAAATAAGACAGACAGTTTGGCTCCAGGATGAACGTGCGAACGTAAGCAAGGCTGTACTGGGTCCCCCATGGAGCTGTCTAGTGCAGGATCCTCTCCCCAGCATTGCTGGAGTGAGTGCTCTAGGAAAGGGCTTAAAACAATGCATGCATGGCGTGTGTTGTCCTGCCTCTCCTCTGGCAGTCCATGGATGTGATGAAAGGTTTATCTAGTGGGTGATCAGCTAATATTTTGCATCTTTGTTTGACCATTTTTGAAGTGTTTTAGAAGCAGCAATGGTGCTAACTCAGTAAGGCTTGGGGATGTAAACTTCTCTGCATGAGGTTTAGTAGTGGTCTCACCATCAAAAAACACTGGAGAGAAGAGAGCACGGTTCCCAGTTTTACCAGAGGGAGCAAAAAATTTAAATAGCTTATCTGAAATCTTAGTGGGAGTCCTTAACAGAGTGTTTTGTTGAAAGCAGATTCTTGGACTTGTGTGACTGTCCAGCCTTCCCCTTTGATAGTTACCCACAGAGATCTAAGTTAGGATGGGAACTGATCGTTGAGGAGCTAATGCAGAAATAAAACTAACTGAAGTGAAAGCCTTCCTTTCTGTCAAGGTGGATGACTGTGTTGTAGAAGGAAGATACCGCCCAGGTGCAGAGGCCAACCAACGCAACTTGCTTTGTCTGTGTTTAAGAAATGGAAACGTTGCTGAGGGTCCAGCTGAGGAAATAGGATGCTGAAGGTCGTCAGAAAATCAGGATATGTGGTGAACAACAAATGAGAGTGGTACAGCGTCAGGGAACAAGGACCGAGTCTGGGACAGGATCCGCTAGTCAGCTGGAAGAGGCAGGCTAGAGCCACCAGCCATGTCATAGGGATGGGAAAGGTAGGAGGGTGTATGAGCTGGGCATTGAAATGAAACAGCCGAGATACAAGCACCAAGGGACAGCTCTCGCTCTCACTGAAGGGAATGGACTGACTCCCATTGACGTCAATGAGGGCTGAACTGGGACCCTTGCGAGAAATATATTGAACACAGACAAATGCAGCAAAGTCAAAACAGATGATGCAGGCCGCTTAATACAGTTACAGGGAGCTTGTTGCGAAACCTCCTAACGAGGCAGTTCTGTCAAGCAGCCATCTCCGAGCCCAGTAGGCTCCAGCCTAGGAGAGGAACATGGGAAACTGTTGTCCTGGAGAAGGCGTGCCCAAGATGGAAGGCAGAAATGAAATGGGATGGGTCCTCATTGCGCTTGAACATAACCCCACTGGCAACCTGGTGTGTGTGACCTCCTTAGCTCCCCTTACCATACTCCAGGTGCTTTTTTTTGAGGCTGTCCCACTGATGAAGCTTTTCTGAAGGTGAAGGCGCAGACAGACTGGACAAGTTATCATAGAGGAATACACTGTTGTACATCAGCAGACGGTGGGGGGCATCCGTGTGCACACCCTTAATCCATGGCACATGGAAGTCAATTTGAGTTGGCCAACGTGACAGAACCGCACTGAGCTGGCTGAAATGACCTTATTTGCACGGACTAAGCGAATGCACATGGACTGTACTGCTGACACGCAGCAACTGCTTACCGCGTGATAGCCTATTCCTGTATTTGCGCTCAGTCTGTGACTCATCGCCCCAAACTCTTCCCTTGCTGTGCTTCTCATCCCTTGTTCCAGGTTCCCAGTGCCCAGTTTCCTCTGCGTCAGGGATGTCTGTGGTCCTACCCCAGCCCCTTGTCTCTCCAGAGAGTAGTTTTGGCAGCTCTTCTGCCCTGCTGTGTGCAGTCAAAACGATCTCCTCCAGGGATAGGCTCTCCTAGTCCACAGCCAAAGATACTCAGGCAACCAGCTCCCTGTGGGGGACCAGGTCACCTCACTCCACAAACGCCTGTCCCTTTTCAACCCAGTAGGCCTCCTTTGGCACCGCAACTTGTCTCTCCTCCATCTTTGTTTGTTCTCTCCACTTGGAGAAAACAGTGAGTCAAGACAAGGTGCCACTCTTAGAGATTAAGATGTGGAGCACCCTCGTGAGGTCAATGGGAAGATCTGGGCAATGTCGTCTCTCTGGCATAGTGGGAGTTTGGAAGAGGTGAAGGGGTTGAAAGGAGAAGCAAGATGAAGTTACCAGTATGGATTATGAAACCAAAAATGGAAGGAGCTGAATTTGTTGGTCTGTTCAACCAAGGTACAGGACAAGAGGAAATGGGCTCCAGTTGTGCCCAGGGCAGTTGAGATGGGATGTGAGGAAGAATTTCTTTGCTGAAAGGGTTCTGAGGCATTGGAAGGGGTTGCCCAGGGCAGTGGTGGAGTCCCCATCCCTGGAGGGATTGGAGAGTCGTGTAGACACAGTGCTGAGGGACATGGGTTAGTCGGGGACTTGTCAGTGTTGGGTTCATGATGGGACTCGATGATCTTAAAGGGCTTTTCCAATCCAAGCAGTTCTGGGATTCTGTGTAAATCAACAGATTTGCAGACAGAAAATTCAAAGGAATGGGAAGAGAGCACTGGGATGGAGACAGGCAGGGGGCATTGTTGCTCTTAAAATGGTTCTGTACTGTATGTGCAGCTTAGATGTTTTGGGAAGGGTGGAATTTCACCCTCCGTTCCCCCTGAATAGACTGGGCTGCAACTTTGCCTTCCTCTTCATCCTGGATCCACTGAAATATCATCATCTCACACAGCGACCAGCTTCCTTGATATAAGAACAGTGCTTTGGGGAGGAGCCCAAGAGGGGACTCCTGGACAGGCAGCAGAAGCAGGGACAGGCTACCTGTAGTGGATATTGAGGCATTGCCTGAGCTTTTGGGAATGGAGGGAGGAAAGCCAAAGCTCAGCAGTGCTGGAGCCAGCAGATGTGGAAGACACCAAGGAGGGTCTCTTTCAAATATGCCAGCAGCAAAATGAAGGCTAAAGAAAGTGTGGGCTCACAGCTTACTGGGGCAGAGGACCTAGAAACAAAGGACATGGAAAAGGCAGAGATACTCAATGCTTTTTTGACACTAGGACCAAGAATGTTTAGTGTCTTTATTAATGGCTTAGAGTGCACTCTTGGTGAGCTTGTGGATGATACTAGATCGGGGACAAACAGTTGATATGCTGGAGGGCACAAGCTGCTATTCAGAGGGACCTTCACAATTGTCATCTGTTTTATGCTGTGATGTGCGTTTCAGAGCTGATGGCCTGGCTTTTCGCTGCTGCCTGGGCTGTTTGTTTGCTTCTTGGTTCCATTTCAGGCAGCCCTCTTTCTCTGAAGATGTTGGAAACAAGCTTCCCTTCTCAAATTAAGCAGCTGAAGGAATTGTGTTAGACTAGTCACATCTAAGTGAGTGAAATTTGTACTGTGAGCCATAGTTTTGTGCTTGTGGGTTTCCCCCAGTAACAGCAGTGCCAGGAGCCACATGTAAGCTGCTCTGTCAGCCTAATGTAGTTTTGCTGATGAGTTGCCTACGGGTGGGAAAGGGGCTGGGTCTGAGAGGAGGTGTGGGCTCAGAGGAACCCTGCCCCAGGTTAGATCTCCAACCGCAGCCTGGCACAGAGCTGCATCCCTCTTCACGCAAACTGGCACAAGTGGACTGTGTTCTGGAAGAGGAGTAACCAGAGAGGTCCACACTGTCTGGCGAGGTAAAGGTGTTTCTGGAAGCACACAGGAAAGCAGCAGCAAGGATGGTGGAGCACATCATCAGCACCACCACAACCTCCTTAGCTGTACACAACTGCACAGCAGTATATGCAATACCGTGTCTTCTGGGCAGCATCTGGGGCAGCCTCCCCCATCAGCGCTCCTACTTTTCCTTATTCATGGGCATATCATAAAGTGTTATTATTTATAAGACTGATTTTTTTCTCTCCCTTGTCTCTTTACAGCAAACAGTGTTCCTCTCCACGTCCCACGACCATTCACCTCCTTCAGATATCTCTGTGGGATGTTTATTGACATGACAGCATGCAGCAGTCAGTGCTGCCAAAGTCAATGCATCCCGTGGCCGTTTAGGGCAGGCTGGGGCTGTCAGCTTTGTGTCTCCTGAGAGATACCAAGGCTGTTTGTTGACTTTGCCCTTGGCCGGTGTTAGATAAACAGTGAACTTGTATTATTTTTGTGCTTCTTCCTATGAACAGCTCAAGCGCTGGAGTGGGCACATCAGTCACTGACATCAGTTGTTTCCCCTGGATTTTGTTCTGAGTGTTTGGTGAAGCCTGGAGAAAAGATACCATGATCTTTAAAACCTGCATGGAAGGGTGAAAAAATTGTGGCACTTCCTGCTCTTTTGGGGCCTGGGCATGGTTGATGCTGCCTGGCATTTTGGGTGCTGGTCTCCCAAGGCGGGGGCTGTTTCTTTCCATCAGGTACGGGCGTTCTTGGTCATTCTGTTTCTCGGCGTTAACCTCTCTGTTTTATGGTGGTGGCAGCCTCAGTGCAAAACCAGAGGCAGCAAGTCTGAGCAGCCAGCTTGGGGAAACCTCCTCTCCCAGGGCTCTGTTCTTCTCTAGGGATCCTCTGGTGTCCTGGGAAGTGTGAGTCCTGCCTAAAGCTTCTGCATGAGGAGGGCATTTGGGGAAGCTCTGTGAAGCTGAGCTCCCACACCAGCTTTCTGTGTGGATTCCTCCCATGCAATTGGTAGAGGATAGGGACCTCATGTCACAAATTGAGCCAGACCATTAGCTTCTTGACTCTGTCAGATTTTGGTGAAACTTGGGTTCCCGAGCTGTTGGGGATGGATGAACAAACACAAATGATGTGATTGCTTAAGTTTTGTTTCTATTGGAAACCAGGCTGAAACAGCCAGCTCCACCGTTCCCTATGGGATAGCTCGCGACCAAAAGCATTGCAGAGGTAATGAGAACAATGCTTCTCGGTTCCTGGACAGGATCTTTTGTTGGTGTAAACTAGTTCTGTGCCATTGGACCCAGCTGGCAGATGCTGATCTGCAGCAGCTGGCCTGAAACTGCAGATCCTGCTGCACTGGGGTTTCAGAGAACTTTGCTAAGGCATACATAGGTAGCCAGGGGAGAAAACTGGGTTAAGAAAGGCTTGATTTTGGTCTTAGGCTTCTGCCAACAGAGAGGAAGCCCCACTGAACACAATGGGGGCATGGACGTGAGATCAGTCATTTTCCCTGGTGCTGGAGTCTTTCAAAACGACTCACAGCAGACCAGAGCAGCCTGAGGTATGATGGCCCTGGTAGGGTGGGCTTGCTGGAGACAGGTCCTTCCCACTGGACTCCAACCAGCAGGAGGATGAAGGTGCTGGGAGAGGTGACCCAAGTAGTGTTTGGTCTGCTCGGCTTTCCTGGCTACCAGGGATTTTTGTTTGTGGCAGTAAAGTAGAAGTTGGAGGCCAGCCTACCCCTGCAGCACAGTACTATGCTTTGGTTCTCCACCCTACATCAATAAATTATCCCTAATCTGTGGGATTAGAGCACGACACACTTCCCTTCCAGGCTGTGTGTCCAGCTTTCCTTCCCACAAAACTCGGTGAGGGAGAGGGCAGGTCAAACAGTCTGTCGCTGGTGTGAGTGATGGTTCACACAAGCAATGTTTTATGAACCACAAAAACGGTGAGCAGAGTAGCTGCTCTGGTGTGATTCAAGGCTCTTCAAGAAGAGGAGAGGAGATAAGGAAAACCAGGCAAAGTGTCCTTGGAAAGATAAACAGAACAAAACAAAGCAAGTTGCAGCTGAGTTAGGAAGATCTACAACCACTTAGAGCAGCAAAGGTGTTTCTACACAAAGAACTGCAAAAATGTTAAAGGGAACCTGAATAAAGAAACCATGAGCAACTGGGCAGGCTGTGATCTCCACTGAGCCTGAAGGAGGAGAGTTGGCAGAGCTCCCCAGCACATCATCTCCACGTTCCTGATGCTCTGCAAATGTCTGCCCAGCACCTTGAGGTCTTGCTAAAGGCAGCATGTATCACTGCTTAGGGCTGTGTGTGAGTCCAGGACAGCGTGCTGACTGCTCAGCTCCTGCTGCCTTGACTGACTGACTTTGGCATCAAGAGTGGGAGGGATGACCGTGTTATCCTGCTGTGGAGCTGTGGTGTGACTTGATTCCCACCAAATACTGGTGCTGAAAGGTGTTCCTGGGTCCTGCAACGTAGGCACAGCTACTTTCTCTCTGGATTATCTCATACTTCTCAGTCCTCAGCACTGAAACCCTTGGAGGTGGCAAAGATGAAGAACTGAAAGACCTTATTTTTAGATTACCAAGAATACTCTTCCTGGCTCCTTGTTTTCTATCATGGCCAGTCACACTGCATGTCTCCCTCTCCCAGTTCCTCTCCCACTCTCTGTACCCATCCATTGTCCTTCTGCCCCATCCTTCACATCCCTCCTGTAGCCTCCCTGGTGCTGTGATGCCAAGGGAGCAGATATGCTGCCGGGGATGGAGGTGGTTCCCACTCTGCCAATGCTGTCTGTGAGCTCTCTGTTCCTTGTGCATAAATCCCTGGCATGGCAGCTCCATGCACTGTGGTCATGCAGCTGGTTCTGGAGTCACCTCACGGCTGCAGCTCTCCATGCATTACCCCTGCTTGCAGCACCGACACAGACATGGGTGGCAGCTGGCAGTAATGTCCTAAGCAGCAATAATGCGGTCACTTGTGAGCATGCCAGCATAGCCTTGTGGTGGTTGCCCCTGGACATGCCAGGATAGCCTTGCCTATCCTAGCAAAACCAGGACATAGAGCCATGTGCTTTTCTGTGTGGGTCTCCTTCCTCCCAAGTGCCCACTCCAAGGGGGTTGGACAAGGTGACCTCCAGAGGTGCCTTCCAGCCTCAACCATTCTGTGAAGTAAGAATCGCCCCTCCGCAAGGGAGGATGTGCCCACACAGAGGTGGTATGGCACATGGGGTCTGTATTTGTGAGGTGATGCTCCCCTGGTGTCGCTGACAGTCTTAAGTCTTGAGAGTTGAGGAGGAGAAGTAAAGTGAGTCTTTTACCAGGAAATAAGCTCAGGGAACTGGTTACTCAAGTGCTAAATTGAGTGTGTAGTGGTGTGTCCTGTGTCCTTGTGCAGGAGCTGGCCTACAGAAGACCAGGAGCACTTTAGAAACAAACAAGACAGCAAAGATGTGCCTCGGGGCCATGGAGCACAATCTCAAGCATCCAAACATTCACCTTCAGAATGCTGCTCCTGGGAGCCTTGGCTGTTTCAGATGATAGTATATGCTTGTTATTGCAGCCAGGCAGGTCGAAACACCCAGATGCTGTAATATTTTTCTGCAAAACCAACCTGAAAATCTTTCTCGAAGGCCGTGTGTACACCAGCCTCCCATGGCCAAGAACTATCCGTTTATAAAACCATTTTGCAGGACATTGGGAAACAGAGACGCTGAGGTAACTCACAGGTGTTGCTGGAGGAAACCTTCTCCCTCTGAACACACTGCCCCAGCTGTGGGCTTCAGG
>NW_010302682.1:0-1548 GCF_000700745.2 Antrostomus carolinensis | reverse complement strand
GGAGATGGTGACGGTGCAGAGATACAACACCCACCATGTCTATGACCAGCCAGCTGCCCGGCTCTGAGCCCCCATCCCCAACATCCCCCAGCACCACACCACCTCTCTACCTGCTCCCACACCGACAGCCGCCATCCCACGCACCCTTGGGTGCCCTCGTGGTTGCACCAGCAGTGTTGGTGGCACGATGCCCACCCCACGATGCAGGGGCACAGCCAGAGCTGCCCCATGGACCAGGGAGACGTGATGGAGCGGGAGATTAAAGGCCTTTCCCCGTGCTTTGTGTCCAGCCTCTGCCTCCAGTTTGTGACCCACCAGTAACGGCACCCACCCAAACCTCACCATCTCCCACAGCGCCCCGGGAAAAGCCCCATGGACCCGCACCCCTCACAGGGTGCTGAGCCCCATCCCTGGGTGGGGGACAGGATGCAGTCAGGGGTGCTCTGGAGTAGGAACAGCATTTTCACATCAGGCTTGGGGACATGTGGTGCCACCTGCGCCCCTTCAGAATGGGGAACAGTCCCCTAGGGTGGCGAGGGGACCCTGACCCCCCAACAGCCCCAGCGCTGCGGTGAGGGGCACAGAAGTGCCCCCAGGAGAGAGTGGGGGGGTATAAGAAGGTGTTTCTCACCGTTCCCTTTCACCCCATGGGGATTTCTCCCTGCCCCAAACCCAGAGGAGGGTCACCTCCTCCCAGAGCTGGCCCAATCCTGCTGGGGGGGCGCTGCTGGTGTTCCCCACTACTCACGAGATGGCAAAGGGCAGCCTGGGGTCTGATCCTGCACCAGGGGCGTGGGGCATAATCCTGCACCAGGTGGGGGTCCCTGATCCTGTACCAGGGGCTGTGAGAGACCTGATCCGGCATTCCCGATCCAGCATTCCCAGTCCAGCACCAGGTTATGGGTCCCTGATCCTGCAAGGGGGTTGTGGGAGCCTGATCCTGCAGCCTGGGCAGGATGAGACCCCCCAGGTGCTGAGGAAAAGAAGGCCAGAGAGCCCTGCAGGGTGGCCGTGCCCCACTCTGAGTGGAGCCAGGGCACGTATGCATACACATCTACACATCATCCATACATTAAAAACCCCGTGTGCTTTCCGTAGGTGCCGTGCAAAGGCCAGCACCATATTTACACCTGCCCCGTGGGCACAGCACCCTTCCCGGGGTGTCCCTGCTGCCTGGCAGGGGTGTTACCCACCTGTCCCCCCCCGCACTGCCACCTCCATGGAGCCCAGCCAAGGGAAATCCAGCAAGTCCGGGGATGAACCCTGCGGGGATCAGCCCGGGCGCAGCCGAGGGACAGTTTCACCCGGCAAACGCGGGTCCCACCTGTCCTACCCCGTCCTGGGACATGAAACACCCGATTCACCCGCAAAGTGGCTTCGGGTGGCTGGGGAGGGGGTTTGTCCCCTGTCACACGGGCACTGCCGGAGGTGGGACATGTGGCCCTGACCGTGTGCGGGGCTGGAGCTGGCACATGGGGAGGTGGGAGTGACAGTGACAGGGGACTGTGCCTCGTCCCCCTGTGTGGGGGAGGCAGAAGGGCAGTGCTG
>NW_010302681.1:0-630 GCF_000700745.2 Antrostomus carolinensis | reverse complement strand
TACTGGTCCTAGTACTGACCCTTGAGGGACCGCTGTAGACGCAGGTCTCCAACTAGACTCTGTTCCATTGACCACCACTCTCTGACTTCTTCCCACCAGCCAGTTAACTGTCCATCTCACTACCTGATCATTTAATCCACACTTCCTCAGTTTGGCAACAAGGATGCTGTGGGAGACCATGTCAAAAGCTTTACTGAAATCAAGAGAGACCATATCCACTGCTCTACCATCATCTAGCCACCTGGTTGTGTTTTCATAAAAGTCTTCGAGGTTGGTCAAGCATGACTTCCCCTTGGTGAAGCCATGTTGACTGTCCCTAATAACCCTCTTATCCTTGATATGCCTTGAAATGATGACCTTTCAAGGCACCAAGGATAAGTCGTTCCATCAAATTTTATTAAAAGTGAAAATTAAGGAGGTCATTATAAAAAAAACAAACCAAAACAAACCAACAACAACAAAATTGCAATCAACCAATCAATGGAAAAAAATAAAAAACAAAAAGCCTCAACCAAACAGGATTCTGGCACTAATATACTAAAGCTTCCAATGCTCAAGTGAGCATATTTTCTATTTTCACCAAATGTGAATCAGATGGCAAATGCATATATATATATATACACATATATA
>NW_010302680.1:548-913 GCF_000700745.2 Antrostomus carolinensis | reverse complement strand
AGCTTTCTCTCCCCTGATTCTCTGTTGTGTGAAGCCTCACCAGGGACAGGGTTCCCAGCACATGGACAACCCACAGAGTCATTTTTCACTCATGTGTAGCAGATGTTAAGACATAAATCCAAATCAGATTTGTTCCTCTTAACCCCCATGTGCTTAGTGGCTCTGCAATCCCCCTCCCAGTGCTCCCACTAAGGTGGCTTCCTGGTGCCCATCCCAGTTCCAAGGGGGCACAGGAGCTGGTTCCCTGCTCCTGGGACAAAAATGCAGCTCTTTGGTTAAACTGGCAGAAATGGTGTTTCTTTGTTCTCCTCTGTCAAGGAAGCTGAACAAGGTGGGAACCTCCCTTACAATGGAAAATGCACCCC
>NW_010302680.1:0-313 GCF_000700745.2 Antrostomus carolinensis | reverse complement strand
CAAGGGTGGGGCCCAGCCATGGCCCAGCCCCACTGCACAGGGATGGCCATTGCCCAGCCCTGCTCTGGCCAGCCCCAGGGGGCAGCCAGCACCTGAGGGTCCCCCCTGCCCCCTTGGCTTTGATTCTGGCAGCTTTAGAGCTGCTGCAGAGGTGAGAATTCTGTGGGGGAAAAAGGCCTGCCTGTGGTTTGCTCAGCCCTGCAAGAAGCACAAAACCCAAAGGGAGCCCAAGCAGTGGCTCTGGGAGGGCCTTTGATGGTTTTCAGAGCAGGGCTGGCTGGAAACCCCCCCTGCAGGGGCAGCTGTGAGGGAA
>NW_010302679.1:8344-11377 GCF_000700745.2 Antrostomus carolinensis | reverse complement strand
CAAACAAACAACAAAAAAACCCCAAACAAACAACAAAAAAGGAAAAAAACCCCAATATATTAAAAAAAAGGGAAAAAAATTATTTAAAAAATTGCTCATTATTCATTATACGTATAGATATACATTGAACTATTGTCATGGTATATATACTTGTTTAGTAGTACATAACTGTTATCAAGTCATCAGTGGTCAAACTGACCTCCTCACAACAGCCACAAGCCAGTTAGAAGGGAAAGACCTGGGTACGGTCACTTTTGGACAGCAATGACAGTATGTCAGGGGGAATGTGGACTGGAAAATATGACTTGTCACTTTTTCCTAATTTGGATATTTACCACTGAATTTGATCTAGGTGGACGGGCCACCTTTACTAAACCTGGAAAAGAAACTTATAAAATTTATATGTTTATTAAAAAAATGTCCTTATTTGTCAGTCAGTGTTATCTCCTGGGGCTGGTGAAACGTCACAGGCAGAGGGAAAGGTGAGCACAGCGTGCAGCTCAGCACCCCACACCCTGCTCTAGCTGACCCTGCCCTTAGCCCGGGCTTGGACTAGATGATCTCCAGAAGCACCTTCTGACCTCAACTGTGATATCAACCATGACAGCATCACTGACCATTGCTATGTATGTTGGGTTTACTATAGATACAGTCACCAGCTACAACGGCATCACTGGCACAGGTCTGTGTACAATCTGAACGCAGCTCTCAGCTGCTGGAGATTTCACAGAATCACAGAATGGTGGGGGTTGGAAGGGACCTCAGGAGATCATCCACTCCAAGCCCCCTGCCAAAGCATTTACACCAGGTTGCATAGAAAAGCATCCAGGCGGGTTTGGAACATCTCCAGAGATGGAGACTCCACACCCTCTCTGGGCAGCCTGTCCCAGGGCTCCAACACCCTCACAGTAAAGAAGTTTTTCCTTAAGTTTGTCTGGAACTTCTGGTGTTCCAGTTTGTGCCCATTGCCCCTTGTCCTGTCAGCGGGCACCACTGAAAAGAGCCCGGCCCCATCCATTTGGCCCCCATATTTCCACAAATTAACTTCATATCTGTAAAACAGAGACCACAGAACTTCACCAGGGCACTGCAAGTTGTACAGGCACTTGGGTACCCTTATAATGTGGGACTGTGACAGGTATTTCCTTAGATGTCTAAAATGGCAGTAGAATATAGACGCACTTTCCTGAGCACGTTATCTCTGTTTCTTCACATGACCTTGCAGCAACACCAATTAGCAACACAAAAGTGACCAAAAGCTGCATCTCTACTAAGAACAGAGCCAAGTAACTGCAGCCTGTGACCCCACTTCTCCTGGAAAAAATCTGCCCCTTTCCCACGCAGTTCTGTTCCTCGGAGCTCACTGCCGCCAGCTGCTTCGCTTTCCTCTTGCTATGCTCTTAACAGCGAGATCCCAAAGCAACTCAACGCTGACGTAAGGAACTGTGAATGGGAATTTCCTCTGCTAGGGCTCTCTGCCTGTTCTGGATGAGAACACAGTGCCACTGCTGCATCGGGAAGCAAGAAAGCCACAGCACACGCAGGCTGCTCGTTTCAACCCTCTGCAATTGTTTAATTCTCTTTTGTCTCCATATGTCTACGTCTATTTTCTTCTTGATTCTCCCTGAAGGGCAGACAGTTTCAGCATCACGTTGCGTGTCAGGCAGAGAACTTGTCTTGCTCTCTGGGGATGTCACTTAATCAGGAAGAACTTTCCATAAGCATGAGAAGATGGGACTGAAAATTAAAAGTCTTAGCCTGTCTTCTAGAACAACCCTGTATCCCCATTTTCCTTAGTTTTGGTGTGTGGTAAAGGAAAGTTTCTTTTATTTACATATTCATTTTTTAAAAAGATTAATACTTTAAACTGAAGGAGGAAAAGTATTAATCATAGAACCACAGAATGGTTTGGGTTGGAAGGGACCGTAAAGCTCATCCAGTTCCAACCCCCCTGCCAGCAGCAGGGACACCTTCCACTAGACCAGGTTGCTCAAAGCCTCATCCAGCCTGGCCTTCAACACTTCCAGGGAGGAGCAGCCACAGCTTCTCTGGGCAACCTGGGCCAGTGTCTCACTACTCTGTTTCTCCCTAATATCTAATCTAAATCTACTCTTGTTCAGTTTATAACCATTGCCCCTTGTTCTATGACCAACTTCCTCATAATTGTTTAACTCTATCAGATTTGCCTGAATCTAAAAGGGTAGAGTGCTCAAAAGACACAAAGCTAATGCAAGTTTTGGGAAAAGATTTGTAGGAATAAGTGACAAAAACTCCACTCCACTGTGGGAAAGTCTGCAGCATTAACTTATTTCTTATCAGGTATCACCCTCTAAATTCATGTCCTAAACTGGCAGGAAATGAGGCTTCAGGAGTTCAGGGAACAGTTAATAAAAACTGGGATACCTGCCTCCATCTACTCATCTGCCAGGGCTGTGAGCACAAACATTTGCCAGCAGAGGAGGGGAGATGATGGCCTTTCCCTTGGTCAGGTGACAAGCTTTCTTGTCACAGAGAAGGACCAGCAGATACATGACACCAAAGTCTGCCCTCATACAAAGACAGGAAGGAGCTTTGCTCAGCCACCAAAGTAAAAACTGGGATACCTGCCTCCATCTACTCATCTGCCAGGGCTGTGAGCACAAACATTTGCCAGCAGAGGAGGGGAGATGATGGCCTTTCCCTTGGTCAGGTGACAAGCTTTCTTGTCACAGAGAAGGACCAGCAGATACATGACACCAAAGTCTGCCCTCATACAAAGACAGGAAGGAGCTTTGCTCAGCCACCAAAGAACAAGTGGGGGAGAGGAAGACTAATGGGGGGGGGAGAAGAAAGCACACTCATTCTGCTCCACCAGCAGCCCAAGCATTTTAATTACAGCTATCTGGAGAAGTACTAAAAAATATAGAATATATACCATCCACGTCTGACTAAACAGGCTTTCAAGCATCAAAGCCAGGACTGCAACATAGGGTGGAAAGAGCCTTCACATTCTTTTTCCATCTGCTGCTTTTCTCTCTCTTAAAGAGCACAAAC
>NW_010302679.1:0-8304 GCF_000700745.2 Antrostomus carolinensis | reverse complement strand
CCCCCTCCATTACCAACCTTGAGGCTGAGCAGCAAACCTTTGGCCAGCTTTTTAGAGGATTTCTATGTCAGGTCTGAATGATCTAGAAGACCACAAACATTTATACTCTGATGGACCAAGCAGTTTAAAGATATTTATTTAGAACATTTATTGCTGTTGAAGTGGGTTTTTAAAAAAAACCCTGATTTTTAGGTAGCTGTGGACCTTCCCTCATCTACTGCAAAACAAGTTTCAGAGTGAAAAGTTAATTCCATGTGCAAAGTTGGAATTTATTAAAAGTGGTACAGCCCAGTTGAGCTCAAGAAATTTTTAGGTCTGGGTAGTTTAAGGAGTCCTTTTCCAGGAGCATGCATTCTCATTTCCCAGATACCTTCACTGTGATGCCATGAGAAGTCAGCAGGATTCCTTAAGACTTTCTCAGCAGGATCAACATGTAGACACATGAAATAAAGTGAGGCAGTTTCTGGGGTATTTAAAAAAAACCCCAAAACCCAACAAAAAAACCCATGTTTTAGCCACTTACACAAACAAGTGGAGTTAGATAACTAACAGGATTTTTAAAAAGGCATCTTCTGATACTTCAGTCTGACTCTTAGTTTCTAAAACAGCAGGTTGTACACTATGACTTCTGTATTCTGCATGTTTGTTGTCCTGCAACATCTCACCCATATGTGTGCTATTACCGTACTTTCCACAGTTGTATGAAATTCAGAAGCAATGGTGATCTCAAATGTTAAGAATGAACAGTCATTTCCTCTAACACAAATAGTTGTGAGCTATTATCTAGATGCATCTTATACTCAGGAGATCAGAGACTCAAAATCTCTAACAACATCGCTGTGTAGGTTAAATGATAAATCTTTGCTGATAAACTCTATTGCAGCTCTATATAATCCTCTATATATTTAGCTACATGAGCCTCAAATAAGACAAAACATCGGTGTAACTTTAGACAGAGAACAAACAAACTGATACACACAGTAGACAGGTAAGATGCTGGCAAGATTTTGGAGAACTGACAGAAGAGGGATAAACAACCAAGAGGAGCAAAGATATATTGCAAAGAGAGTTTTTCCCTTGGATGTTTTCCTACTGCTTTCTTAAAGATGTTTGTATTATAAAATAAAGCTTTTGTACTTTTGTCTTCCTGAGCTTCCTGTTCTTTGTGAACTGTGAAATATCTGGGAAAAACTGAAATATCCTAATGTTATGTGATGATATTAAAAGAAAATGCCATAATGAAACATTCCAGTTAAACAGCGCTGGTAGTATTAGTGGATGTCTTTCCTTTGAAGAAAAGAAATATTTCAAAGTGGTAACTCTCTTCTGCCAGTTCAGAATTTCACCACTAATTTCTCTAAATATTTACAGTATCCAGAATAAAGTAATTTGTAATTCTGTACACACAACTTAGAACAACTCACTCCTTAAGCATGTGAATATTAGCTATACATATACATCAAATAACGTGTATCCAGTGAATAGACCACATAAATTCAGCTGCTTCTTTACACTTGTACATCCGTGATGTTCTTTTGGTTCATCTCTAATAATAATAACCATAATAAAAAACCAATTAGACTAAGTGTGATTTAGCAATTGCTTGGCACAAACCTCTTTCCTGGCATACTGGAGCACAGACTAAATAACAACTCCCCTTGCCTTAAAACCTACTAACATTTCCATTTCAAAATTGCCTTGTTTCTTGCTTATTGATATAAGCTTGCAGGGGGATGGGGAGAGGAAAGCAGCAATGCAACAGAGGTTTAATTAAACCAACAGACCCATCCGCTTTGTCACTTGGGATTATTGCCATAGTGAAATGCTTTTTATAGGCAGCAGCCTAAGAAACACACGCCAATTATTTGAACTGAAGTGGATATGCCGTGCCTGAGTGCTCATGGCACCAGCCCATCCTCTGGGAGACTCCAGCACAGCAGAAAAGTAAAGAGAAAGATGGAGAAAAGAAACATCATAAAAATCAGTAGCAAGGAGAGTGTCATCTCTCCTTTGTTAAGCACAAACATAGATGAAGTTAAACCAGGTCTTCTCTATGAGTTTCACATTCACAGCTCTGGCCAAGGTTCCAGAAACAGTCAGTTTTTACCTTGATTCTACTGTAAGTGCAAAGGACAACCAAAGTTTGAGAGAACAATAGCTTACCTACAGCTTACTTACTTACTTACAGTTTAACATGAGACAGAAAACATCGCTATGGGGAGCTGAGAAATGTCATTCTTCTAAAATGACTCTTTCACATCATTTTGGTCAGTAGAGAAAATTCATTGGATTTGTTTGCTTTTTTTGGGGGTTAGGAAGGGTCCTACAGCTGGCATAGAAGGCAGAGAAGTTTATCGTATATACAGCTATTCTTCCTAGGAGTAATTCCCTTTTAATCTCAAAGGGAAGTGACTTCTCCCCAAGGTACATTTAAACCTTTGCAAGAGGAAATTATTAGCTTTAAATTTGGTGTAAATTTCAACTATTTAAAAGGCTTAACAGTATTGATGACAATAAAGGATTTCACTTTTAAAGCTGCCCCTGCTGCTTGCAGAAGCTGTTACTTTAACCTTGGAGCAAAAAGCACACGCTCTTTCACTCCACACCTTAGAAAACGCCTGTTGACTTCATGTGACAAATGCCTTCCCTTTTATCCAACCTGTAACTTCCAAGAATAAGCACAGTTAAATTTTATGTGAGAACTTGACTTCAGTTTAATATTAGTCCCTTTGTGTTCAAGAATAGATTCTTGCTTATGTGTTTCATTTAGTTAAGTCTCCCTGAAAATTCACTTGTGAAGAAAACAGGTGATTTGGCATTATCATGGATTTCTGTTACAGATATTTCCTGGCATAATTCTTCTGCCACGATTTTGGGGTAAATTATAACGCCATGCCAGATGTCACGTGGTTTTTGTGTTGTTGTGAAATACTAATTTCCACTTACTCAACATGTTTACTAAACTGCATGACTGCAAACACACAGCTTAGCATTCACAATAACTTTGAAACTGAGCATAGGATAAAAAAAATTACTTACAATATGGTAAAACCAGTTGGCTACAGTTAAGCTTGGACCTGTAAGGTACTGCACATTCGGGCTTCAGTCTGACCAAGTGTTTAAACATCTGTAGTTCCATACTCATTATTATTAGATCTGTGCATTACTGGATTACCTACAAGTTGTAATTTCCTCTTGATAAGGTGTAAGCAAATTTCTTTTGATTGAGCCAGAACTTACAGTCTGATATTTATGACAGTTTTTATGCTTTATGGAGGAGGAAACAGTACATGATCCAGCTGTAACATGGAAGGCACGGTAAGCGACAGCTGTATAAGTTGTTAATAATTTATCGTGGCTTTCTTTCAAATGCTGACATTTTCTATGGTTTGAATTGTGCCTACTATTATGAGATCATTACATCACCTCTCACACAAGTGTAGCTTTGTTAACTTTGAAATAAAAGCTGCTAGACAATATACAACCCAAAGTTACACAAGCCAGGCGAGGACAGAGTGATTTTCAGAGGCAATTTAGAATTGAGCACCGAACTTTAATTTCTGACTCTGAAAACCTCTCTCCAAATCATTTACCATCTTTCACTGCGATCCAGCAGCAGCTCTCTCCTCTGCCTCATGCTTTTCTTGAGTCATCCAAAGCCCACGGAGCTGCACTGCAAGTTTGAAGACCAGTATGCCAGCCTCATGTCCTATTTGTTTCCATCCCCTAATTTTTTGTACCCTTTCTCACTAATTAAAAGGCTCAGTGATTCACAGTTACACGACACTCACATTAGTACATTCATATATTATTTTTGCAGCTTTATATTTGTACAGATTAGCTGTTGAACCCTTCAGATGACATACTGCATTTCAAGAAGGGTGCAGTATATAACTGGAGAGAGTCAACAGGAAGTCCAAGAAGTCTTGACTTCAAAGTATAGATTGAACAACAGCTGCTTAACCTGGAAAGGGCAATACTGAAGAGAAATAACAATGTTTAAACATCTAAAAGGTAGCTATAAAGAAAAACTTTTGTGTACATCCACTGCACATAGGACACGGAATAATAGAGCTTAAATTACAACCTGAAAAACTTAAGGTACGTAGCAACCTTTGCAACAGTAGCAATAATTACAGGAAATTTTTAAGATTAAATTAGACAAGCATTTGTCAAGAATGATACAGAAAGTTGATCATTCACCTTGGGAATGAGAACAACACTAAACTATCTTTAAAGATTCCTCTTTCCCCACTGCTGCCCCTCTGTGTGGTTCTATGATAACCAAACACAAGCATCATTCCCAGCTGTGCACCTACCATTATGCATCCATACGTGCATCTACATATGCAAATTTGTTTCTTTGTTACACACAGTTGAAGGAGATTACTCACAGGTAAGTCAATTTACATAAACAGCATTTGAAAATTAAACACCTCGGTTTCTTGCAAAACATTAGCCCAATAGATCACTGTAAGCAGCATGTGAATCCTTATTCAAACATTGTGTTCTAAATCTTACCAAAGCCATTTCTCATATACAGCCTAAATCATCTATTTTTTGACATTCCCCTTCTCTATCATCAGAAATACTATTACATAGTCAAACAACTGACTGGGGGAAAACACCATAACTAGCAAAATAGCTGAATTCTGTAGCAGTTGCATATTAGTCTGAAGAAATGTTACAGTTTAGTAGGTATATAGGTAGATAAACATTCAGAAATGCACAAGAACTGAAAGGAATAATCTGCAACAGGTATACCAAGGACTCTGCAAACCAGATCAACATGCTTTTGTGGGGAAGTACAAAATTATTATTCCAATTAAAAAACAAAACAAAACACAGCAATGGTAGGAAAAGGTACTTGGAACGTGTGATTTGCAGTCCACTGAAGTAATGTCTGCAACAGCAGTTGGAATATTGGCAAACTACCTTTTCTGTTCCACACTGCCTCAAAACCAATATGCATCATCTCCTGCCAGGTGCCATCAGCAAACAAAGTCATTACCACCAGCAGAAGCGTGCAGGACACCACAAATGAAACTCTGAAATATGTCACACACAAGATACTCATTCTCAGCACAGACTACAGGGTTGTGCAATTGTAAAGCAACTTGTGAGAATGAGAATCCTGAACTCTGCCTTGTGTTAAATTTGTTCTAAAATTGCATTTTGGTTTGGTTTGGTTTGGTTTGGTTTGGGTTTTTTTTCAAGTGTTTTAAAAATAAAAAGAATCTTGGTAAAGTGATTCTCCCACACTGCAGAAACACACACAGTGTTTTTCTCCCACTGTGAGAAGAGTAGAAAAACACTCTCATCTAGATGTCAGAGCCAGAGTGACCGAGGTCACAGGAGAATCTGTACTTTTCCACTGATTAAAAGGAACAGGTCAGGTGTTTTGTGCCTCCTCTGTAGCCGGAGCGTGCAGTTGCCTGGTAACTTGTTCTGAGCTATTGCATATTAATCACACATACATGTAGGAATACAAAGCTGACCACTTAGGTTAGTCAGCCAAAATAATTTACAGCAACACAATAGTTTAGAGCAATTCAGGAAGTTTAACACTGAATTTGGTGGAATTTAGGTATGTGCTTATATGGTCTGAGGAACACAACTTTTACAAATAAAAAGGAAACAATAACACTTATGTCTGTGACTTTAGAGCATACAAAAGGCATTGTCTACAAACCAAGTATCAATTATTAATAATATTTTCCTTTTCATAGGGCATCATGTAATGTCTCAGAGTCAACAAGTATAAACTAGCAGATCATCATGATTTGAAAATTTTACAGAAATTCTAATAGAGTGCCCAAAACTGAAGTGTTTCAGTGTTTGGGTTAGACTCATTGGCTTATAGAATCATAGGATGGTCTGGGTTGGAAGGGACCTTAAAGCTCATCCAGTTCCAACTCCGCTGCCATCAGCAGGGACACCTTCCACTAGACCAGGTTGCTCAAAGCCTCATCCAACCTGGCCTTGAACACTTCCAGGGAGGAGCAGCCACAGCTTCTCTGGGCAACTGTCTGCAGTAAATATATATCTTAATCCTAAAACAGGATAAAACTGATCTATAAATTTCCTCGTGTAAAAATGAACCCATTCCAATTACACTGTTCACTCATATTTAAGACATTAAATTGTGCAAATAAGTAGTAACTTGAACCAATCCCTCCCGTTCCAGCCATATCATTAATATAAACTGTGTGAACCCATTTAAATCAACAGGTTTTTCAGGCATAAAAGTAGAATGAAGCAGAAGTTAAACCTCATGTTTTACAGCTGATAACATAATACTTCCATCACTGATGATAGCATTAAAACAAAAAAGAATGGCTCTTTATTGTCCTTAATGAATTTACTTGAGGGCCTGCAAGAAACCAATGAAGTTATGAGCATGGATTCTGTCATGTCCCTATGAGAATAACTTTCAGGTCAAAGATCCAGCCTCCTCATCAAAATGCAATTTTGATTTCAGATGACAAGTCATCACAACACTATATTAGGTAGAGTGTAAAATCTTATCATCAGATTCTCAGCTAGTTTAAGTCACTGTATTCTGCTGAAGTCAATGAAACCAAACACATCACCATATGAAAGTGTGCCTCATGCCTGGAAAAATATCTTGAAAAATATCCATAATTTTTAATACAAACTCTCTGTATTTCCCACAATCTCTTGACATTGAGCAGTAGTAGGACCCTAACATTTACTTTCAATGTATTTTTTACTTAATATTTTTATTTTCATTTAAAAGGGGCAACTGCTAAGTAAGATTTTCATAGCTACTCACAAATATTAATAAGGAAATACATTTGTTCCAAGATTTAAATTACTTTTATAATTTAAAGACTAACAAAGGCTATTAAAGACTATTTAAAGACTATCAAAGCTCTATAAAAGAAAATACAAACATTTACCTACTAATGTAGGAAGCTACAAACTTCAGGAGATGATCAAAGGTGCAGAGAATAGGCTAAGGCAGAAAAATACAAAAAAATCCATGAGTTCAATGGAAAAATGAATGAGCAGCCCACAAAATTGACAGACAACAGACTTTTTATCCCCATTTCCTCCACTCATTCTTCTTATTTGTTCTTTTTTTTAAATTTTTTTTTAGGGTAATAATTTTTCCATTGTGAAACATATTGTCAGGGATGTAGTGGAGGTCGAAAGTTTAAATGAGTTCAAGAAAGGATCAGACTAATTCCAAGACACACGCCTACACTACTGCTATAGAAAGGACCTGCATCATGTTGAAATGCAAACAGCTATTTTGATAACGACACACATTATTCACTACATTTGTCTTTTACTCTGTTGTGTAGTTACTAACATTGAAAACAGTCACAGCCATGCAAGAAATCCAACTTACAGCACTTTGTGCTTTGAGAGAACCATGGCCCATCAGCTCATGACCCTGAAATCTTACAACTTATGCATTTCAGTTGGACACCAAAAGGTTCTGAGGTGGACTGCTCACTGTATTCAATTATCATAGCTGATGTAAGAATATATGATAAACTTTACTTATTTGCCTTTAACCAATGCTCCAAATATTCAAAAATAATTATTCAAGTACGTTACTAGTTTGATTACCCTTCATACAAAATCCTCCTTCAAATGTAGGTTTCTGTTCCTTTCAGATTTAAGGCACGAGCAGAAATCAAACCTGCATAACCACAGAAATCGGTGCAAATTTTTCAATCAACTTGAGCAGCAACAGAAATTGTCCTCAAGTATCTTTCGAAGTATCTTTCATACAGCAAATGCTTTATTCTTTAACACATTTTTAGCAAATGTTAGTAATGCTGCACCACAGGCATTTACTCACAGTCACACACGTTCTTCCTGAGACTGTTATTCAACTCAGTATTTTAAAAATCCCCATCCTAACTGGGTAATTGATACAGTTTTTCCCATTTTTAAAGTCTGATGATAAGGAAAAGCTGCAAGTGCTCCAAAACCATCCAGACTTCCTTGTTCTTGCCAAAGAGAAAAAGATTAAAGTTTATTAAAAAATAAGACTATTGCCTATCTTTAAGCATCCATAAAGTTTTTAACATGATGGTATGAGGGCTTGGTAAGATCAATATTTGAACATGAGCATGCAAAATGTCCTTCAATTGAATTCCAAACTCTCTGAATCAATTGCTGGGCAACTCCCCAAGGATAAAGCATCTATTAAAAGCCAAGAGTAATCCAGAAATCTCCTTCCATTTTATATAGTGAAAAAAACCATAGTGAATCCTGACAAGGGAAATAGATATTATGTCGCGGTGGGAAGAACTTGGCACTCAA
>NW_010302678.1:0-2168 GCF_000700745.2 Antrostomus carolinensis | reverse complement strand
TTCCTTTTTTCGATCTTTATTTCTGCTCTGAGGGAGGGGGGAAAGAAACAACAACAAACAAACACCAAAAGGTTTACTACTTCCCAATACAGATTATTCTATTGGCATTAGATAGCTACATAAAATCTTGGAATATATTAAGCAGGGAATACAAGCTACAGAAAATAAAGTACTGTCAAGCAAAAGCCTGCTTGTATACTTAGCTCTATACCTAACTTTCTGAAGTATCTAGACAGATAAAGAGCAGCTATAAAAATTCACAACATAACACTAGGAAAAGCAAAGCAGTTTCTAGTTTAGACCCACAACTCTATTACAATTTGAGGAGTGATTAAGCATGAAGATTCTAGGAAGCCCACTTCACAATAAGAAGAAACAGAAAATGTTCTGAAAAACAGAACATAAACAGCACATTTCTCTCCTCCATTCCCAAGACATAAAAGCAAAACAGTAAGACCTACCAAGTTCTATATCCTCATGGAATCCCTCAGAAAGAGTCATTAGCACTCCCTGTCTAACTGCCTAAAACTAAGTTAGATAAAAATAAAATAAATAAATATTTTGTTTGTGTATGTAGTAGTGATAAACATGTTAGAATAACTTTGCTAATTTTTAAGAAGACATAGGTAATAAAATACCATACTCTGACTATTAATTAAAGTAGACAGATAGTTAAACATTAAGGTCAGATTTTAACCTCAGGAAGCTTTTATGGTCACAAGAGTTGCAAGGACCCAAAATATACAAAACAGCTCAGGGGAAAAAAAAAAAGTTATAAGCCAGGAACAAAATTACCTCCAACAGATACAAAAAGCCTTACCTGAATCAGTGCTTTTAAGTCATCTTCTCTATCACCAAGGCCCAGTTCATCTTTAGTCTTTTCTGCCTCTCTAGCTTCTTTTTCTGCCTAAAATAGCAAACTGCATGTTATCTGTCACAGTATTATAGTAGATACCAAACACTTCTTTTTTGCATCTGTATACAAATAGCTGCAAGGAAACACAAAGGGTTTCTAAGTTTGGCCGCAGATGAAAGATCAGTCAGAGAGAGCCCATTCTGGTTCCTCGGTTTCACAGAGCAGGACAGTTTTTTGCTGTTTTACAATGCTGAACATGACGAGATGTCCATCCCCATCTCTGTTCCCCCCCCACACACACACTTTTTTTGTCCTAGCAGCTATTATATTTGCTTTAATTTGGAAAAAGGTTACTGTGACATGCATATAATGTACTCTGTAGTGTCTAAAATAACCCAGAAGAGAAGGGAGAAGAGGTCAACTTAGTCCAGAACATTATTACACACTTGCCAAAAGGCAGGCAGAATATATTTCCACCCCAGATACACTTCTTAACTCCAGCAATTCATGGCTTTGTAAATAAGTACAGGGACACGCTAAACGGTAATAAGCCATTGTATAATAATAATGAAATAAAAAAAAAGTAATAGGCAACAGCCTATTACAACTCAAAAGCCTTTCACAACAATTTGGGGGGGTGGAGAACACAGGTGACTAAATGTCAAAGTCAAAGATACTGATCAAGATCTGCAACCCAGCAATCCTGTGGCAAACATGTCTTAAGAACAGTTTCATTTATTTCTACCAAGAAAGATTAAAAGCTTTAATAAATGCTTCTCTTTGGTCCCCGACTGAGATAACCTACCCGCCTTTTTCTTGCCATCATTTTCTGCTTAGACTCTTTTACAAAACTTTTGTAGGATGGGATTTCTCCAGAGTCAATAGCTTTTTCTATGATTTTTCGTATTCTTGGTTCATCGGTATAGTCCACACACAACACAGACTCCATTATTTTGTCCATGTCGCCCTCAAAATCCATGTACGCTGTTTTAATATCAGCTAGCTCTTCTTCTGAGTCTTTATAGCTCTTTTCGAAGTCTTCAATATCTTTTACAGTGATCTGAAGCAAAGAGGTGATACTTGAGTTACAGGACTTATTCACCAGAATGATTTAGGAGACAGCATTAAAAAAAAAACCCAACCAAACAACAGCGTTTTGGGCAAACCTCGTAAAAGAGACATGGCTACAGCTCAGAGGAGGGGGGCTTCCCCTGCCCGGGGGTTTGCCGTCCCGCTGAGGTGAGCCCCCCGCTGGTCCCCAGACCCTGGCCCAGCTCTCACCTTCTTGAAGAGCAGCCGCCAGTACTCCTGC
>NW_010302677.1:0-3871 GCF_000700745.2 Antrostomus carolinensis | reverse complement strand
ATGCCAATTCTGGGTTTTGCTAATTACTACAAACTCGAGGTGACACAAGTCTTCATTTACACGTTCAGACTTGTAAAAGGTACATCCTGTGAACTCAGCCTACCCAAGATACAAAAGTTGTTTGGGTTTTTTTTTAACCCAAGGGAGTCCAGAGGTACAAGCCCAGCGAGGTCACAGGACGGAGCCCCGGTGCCGGCGCGGCCGCACCACCCACCTCCTTCCACTCGTTGACACAGAAGATTCTGTAGGAGTCGTTCCCGTACTTGCCGATGCCGTGCAGCTCGATCGGGTACTTCCACTGCTTGCTCAGGTACTCACCTGCAACGGACGGTCAGACCTCACTGCCTGCAGAAAGCAGCTCTGGACAAAGTGCTGGTGCTCTGCTACCATTAACACGGCTCCACTTTGGAACATTTTAAATGAAAACCACAAGTTTTAGCTATTTCCTGGTGACAGCAGGTGATGAATCCCTATGGGGTACATCTGAAACACCTTTTAAACAAATCACTGTGGGTGAGTCTTCAGTAAATCTCTCTCCTCAGAACCCACAGAGGAATACCTTTATTCTAAGTGTAGACAAGTACAGAAATACTTTTATTCTAAGTATAGAAAATAGCAGAATCACAGAAAAATTCTGCCTGGAAGGGCCTTCTGGAGGTCACCCGAGGCAAAACAGAGCAGAGGCACCTCATCCTAGTGCTGCAAACCACAGAATCAGTCTCGCAGATGTTCGTATCTTTTCCCACTCCAAGGCTCCCAGACAAAGGTCTCCTGCAGAACTCATTACCTGCTACCTCATTCTCAGTCACAACAACAGGATCCGCAGCTTTGCCTGTGTCAGACCAACACACCCCAAAGCTGCATAAAATAAAATAAAATAAAGCACCACCAAGATCTGCCAACCAGAAGGAGAAGTCACAGGACACTGAAAACGCGCTGTTCGCCTCGTCAGTGTGACCTGGATCATTCCACAGCCACGTTCAGGAAACCCACCTGAGAACTTGATGATAGTTTTCGCTCTGAGTTCGTAGAGGCCGAGAGGTTTGAGCAGCTCTGACATTTCTTTCCAGTCTGCATTCCTGGTGATTTCAGGAGAAGGATACTTCTTCAGGAACTCCCAGAGCACAGGAATTGCCATTTTACCTAGTGAAAGAAACCCTGGTGAACAGACGGCCACGCAGCAGCTCTCGGCTCCCGTTACCTCAGAGCTTTTTCTGAGGCAAGAGTTACAAATTGAAGATTTTTTAGTTTTTTTTACACTGACACAAGTTAATATATATTTATTCTTTCATTAATGCCATTAAGAAATGGCAGCTGCTCTGACCCTGTAACACCACCTCAACATTTACACGAAAGGAAACTGTATTACTCTATTTACCTGAAGTTTTATTGAGAAATATGGTTGCAATGAGAAGTTTCCATGGATCATGGAAAAGGGTTTCTTGGATCAAGTTAAAAGGAGAACGTGGAGGAGTCCATTTTCTGAGGGCCTTCCTTCTAGGTGGGCTGGGAGCTGCACACAGAAGCAACACAGCAACATATATTAGGCAGTAAAGGATGGATCTACCTATTTAAATGAAAATATTTTTTGAAATGAAGACCATTTGAAGCAGATTCATCTTTGGGGGGGCACTAAATGTGCACTGAGTAATGGCAATTCACACAGAAACTTTACAGAACCGCAAGGGACACGTCCCCTGGCAGAGTGGGCAAGAGTCAGGGCTGCCTGCCTGTGCCCCGTGTTCCATGTTACACCTAATTTCTGAGGAGAGAGGCCCTCCCCAGCCACTGCCACGGTCCTGTGTGGGTACAGAGCAGCAATCACACAGTACAGGGTCTTGCCCTGATGGGGAAACACCTGAGTGGTCTGGAGATAACTCCCACAAAGCCCCTGCAACGAGCATTTGATGCCAGCCTGAACGGCTGCTGGCGAGACACAAACCACCGAGGTCTAGAATGGGACCAGATCAGCCGTGAGCCGAGCTCTCCGAGGCCACCCAAGCACGGCCAGCCGAAACTGGAAGAGATTTTCCATAACATCACTTGATCTTCAGCCATCCTATTCCTCCCCCCATAAAATGGGATTTATTTCCCTAAAGAATATTATACCTTCTTTACTGTATTTACTTGAAAAATATGGACTCGTTTTCCTCCTATCCACTTGTGTTCGTGGGATAGACTCTTCTGTAAAGAAATAACACTTTAGGGCCAAAAAGAAAAAAACCAAGTATTTTGCTGTCACATTTCATACACCATTTCCACTCTACGTTGTGATGGAAATGTTAGGATTTCTTGCAGGTGTACAGAACATAAATGCACCTCAGATTCTCTCCAGTACTCCTCTGGATTTCAGTTCTCTGAAAAATCTTCCGAAGACAGAGCATGACTTTGTCACAGTCGGAGGAAACAGACTCTGACAGACAGAACAAGCTAAACCCAGCCTTTGTAATGATTAAACTGACCAACCTCAGAGCTGGTGCAGCAGAGGTAATGAACGTCATTATATTGTACTGCACAGCTGAGGAGGTCGGTACACAAGTTCCTGTCGTGAATAAATCTGCAGGACATTAACCACTGTTGGATAAAGAAATTAAACAGATTCAGGTGTCAAAGGAGCTTGACCTGAAATGGGACAGGAGAACCCCTGGCCGAGCGCCAGGATAACATTCTGCTGGAACCACACAAATACCTGGTGGCATTTTAACAGCTGTGAAGCTTTCCCTGTCGCGCGGCTGCAAGACGCTGGCATTCGCGTCAGCGGAGTTAAAATCCCGGCTAACCGGATCGCCTCGATTTTTCCCTGTTGCCCAGTCACTGGTTTTCTCCTCAGAGGTTGCAGCAGGTGCGTCGCTAGAACCTGTCTCCACACACTCCTCCTCTGCCAGGCTCTCCAACTCCCTCTGCGAGCGAGTCGTCACTGGCCTCAGCTGTGTGTCTGCCCGTGACCTGCAAACTCTGAGCAGCGTTTTTCCTGTGTCCGTAGGGTCCGTGTCCTGATCCGCTGCCCCCTGGCCACCAGCCACGCAGGCCTCTGCCTTCCTACAGAATCTCTTGCTCTGAATGGCCCCAGTTTCCTGTTTGTTACTCACTCTTCTCTGTCTTTTCTTCTGGGTATTCTCTCGATTCCCCTGTTCTGAGCTCTTTCTGGTTTTCCTACCCTGAGCACTTTTCCCACCTGCCCCTTTTTTTTTGGTTTCCAGGCAGTCCTCTGGTTTTACGTCTTTCAGGATCCAATCTCTGCTTTGCAGGGTGGATGGAACATCCTCCAGGTGTTCATTTCCAGTCTGAAGGTTTCGAATTCTATCCTCTGCACCACTGTGTACACTGAGGCCTTGACTGTGACAACCCTCATTCTCCAGAGCAGTTCTCCCAGCTCTGGGGCCGTTTCTCGCTGCCCTGGGACGGGTACTCCTCTGGGAAGCAGCTGTAAAATCAAAATCTTCCACTTTTAGCGCTGTGTCCCCAGTTTTCTGAAAATATTCCACAAGTGCCCTTTTCGATCTTATCTTATTTCCTTCAGGACTGTGGTATGAAAGAAAAGTAAATTAGTGATGACTTTTTCATTCTCTTACTCCTCACTTATAAAAAACTATTCTAGTATTTTACAAAAGAGAACAAATTACAGAAGTAGCTGACAGGGTGATGTCTGGACAAGTTTTTGTGACTTGACCAAAAAAGCTTTACAGAGTTTAGAGACAACCCTGCACAGTGTGCCCTCCATCTCACAAACCCCGCGCAGGGCACACACTGTGCCTATGTGTGAGCGCAGGCTCAGAGGACAGGGAGGGGAGGAGCAGTTTGCCCACTGATGGGCACCACTCGCCCGCCCATTTCACAGAGTCCCAGAATGGTCTGGATTGGAAAAGCCCTT
>NW_010302676.1:415-636 GCF_000700745.2 Antrostomus carolinensis | reverse complement strand
AAGGAGTTTCTTTTGACTGCTCAGGGTGATCTATCCAGGCCCTCTAATTAGAGAGGGATCCAGGGTGGCATTAGTTTCCAAACATTTTAATCGAGCTTTAAGCAGAGCTCTTTTCAATGGCAGGAGATAAATGTAGCAACTGTTACCGTCCCCCTGAATGGCCACCTCCCATGGTGGGCATTCAGCCTTCCTTTAACAAACCCTAAGCAGTTTAGTCTATG
>NW_010302676.1:0-205 GCF_000700745.2 Antrostomus carolinensis | reverse complement strand
AAAAAAAAAAAAAAAAAAAAAAAAAAAAAAAAGAGAGAGAGAAAATAAGAGGGAAAGGAGAATCCCGGAGCCTGACACGAAGGACAAGTCCCGAGGAATCCGAGGGGCAGGAGCCCCTTAGCCCTCTTAGTTGAGGGGGACAGATAATTGAGGTGCCTTTCCTGGCCGAATTTTCCCCCATTGGGTTTGGCTGTTTGCAGTGCCG
>NW_010302675.1:0-21293 GCF_000700745.2 Antrostomus carolinensis | reverse complement strand
TAATGAAAAGGAAATACTGTGTTGCAACACCACTGGATGCAAACCTACAAGGGAAAAAAACCCAAATAAGTTATGGCAAGTGAAACCAACCAAACAAGAAGTGAAAATTACATGTTTTCACTGTTCAGTCAAGTCACCACCTGTGAAATGCAAAGCACTACAGCCAGGAGAGAGAGACGCTCAGCTTCTGCACATTCTATCAGATGAATACTGTGCAAGGGCACTCTGAGCTGAAAAAAATCACTAATGAAGTCTATTTTTCTAACAAATGGCTGCTTGTAAAAACTGCCAAGCAGAACAAGTGATTATGGATCTAGCATTAGAGTGCACTCAGACGGCATGCATTCTGCTCCTAGCATTTCGCTGTGTGTCAATGCTGCCTTTGTCTCAGAAGTCATCAGGAGAAGAGTACATTTCACGTGTTTGATTTTGTTTCAAATAACGGTTTAAACTGGAAAACTTCTGGGTTTTTCCGTCGGCTAATGTACTCTCTCTTTGTTTTCCATAAAACACTCCTAATATAATGTTAGGGTGGAAAAAGGGGTCCCACTGCAGAAAATTCCTGCTCCAGAGTAGGTGGGTCCTAACATTTTTGGTTTTGAAGATGTAAGCTGCCCACTGAAGAGCCTCATTTGTTTTCAAGCTATCGCCTTGAAGCACTAGTACTAAACAAGATTTCTGTTAAGAACACTTCTTTTCTGACTGGCTGCTTGCTCCATGGCTTGCTGGCAAGGGATTTTATGTGTAGGAAATTGCAAACATCCTCACAAAAGAGGCCAACGCTCTATTTAAGTGCTACCTATTTAGGGCTTAAAATGTTAAGGTGAATCTACTAACGTGACATAAAACTTAAGAAATGTGTTGTCTGTTAGTGCTGCTTCCTGGTCAACAGGACTAATCCTCCTGAAACAAGGAGATCAGGCATAGGAATGCTAGAGCAGTGCTTTACTTGGAATAGGAGGGGGAGAGCAAAAGGCAAAACCAGCCACATAAGTGTGCTGCATCCACAAAAGTAACTTGCAGAGAGACATAACTAACAGCAGTTTCTCATTTCCATCTAAAAAACATGCATCTTTCCCTCTTTCCTCTGTAATTAGAGGAAACAAATTTGCACTGAGGTCCAAGAATCTCAGTACTCAGAACCACTTGTAGATTTTTCCTTTAAAAATCTTTTTCCCTAAACCCTTTTTCCTCACAGGGTTATTATTTGGCTTTCAGTTCTGCAGAATAACCTCCCCTTTTACTTCTCTTCCTTTTCCTCACCCCAGTGAACTCTGATTCTCAACTACACGGTCTTCAGCACAGAGCTCTACAAATATCCTGAATTTGCTTTTTCATCTCTGGTTTTATTAAGACTATTTCCTGCCAAGGCACTTCTAATTAGAAACACGTATTTAGTTATACAACATTCATCTCCACTTCCATACTAGTCTCCAGCAACAAGTAGGAATATCAATAATGTGCTTAGTTCTGGTCAGTGATACCACATGGATGGTGATAGCTACAGTCTCTTCAGGACAGTAAAACCAAACAAAAATCAACTTATTCTTTCAATATTATGAAATATAAAAAGCAGTCATCTAAAGAGACGCTCTCCAGTTTTCTTAGACATCCTCATCTTCTCAAAATAACATCTCTCAGAGCACTGGTGCTTTGAATGCTCCAGAAATTAAGAATGAATTGGACAAAATATCTAATTATATAGAAGTCCAACTGCATCTGACAGCTAAGGTTCACTGGTATTCATAAAATACTTGTCGAATGCCATAAAAACTATTCAGAGAATACCAAAGCTATTAATCATCTAAGTACTACTTGACTGCTCTAATTCACGAGTAACTCTACATGTCTGTATTTAAAAAGCCCCCAAAGCATGATGAACTAAAAGCATTCAATAACAAAGACAGTGTTTTAACACCAAAGTACAGTGTTCTGGAGTGTTTAGTGATTAGTAGTTTAAAGCTGCACTAAGATTCATGAAGTCCTAGGGATACTCCTTGAGACTGCCTTTTTTAAAAAAACCAAACCAACAAACAAACAAAACAAACAAAAAAAGAGTTTAACTTGTTCACTGGAAAAATCAAGCCTAACAGTCAGTTAGGAATAGCATGACAATGGAATAGCATGACAATACGTTTATCAAAAACTGTGTTTCCCTAAAAAGGCATTAAGCACACAGAGAAGGGAAGAAAAATTCTGCGGAGGGAAGGAAAAATAGGCTGTTATTACACATGTTCTCTTGTTCCAGCTCTCCCTAGCATCTTTGGAGTTCGACACTACCATCTCTACTGCTAGTATCAGAGCAAGTCTTGCAGTTTGTCTTCAGAAAACTTATGTTTAATTTTTAAAAAAAACATTACGCCCAGTAAAGCATAGCTTCTTTTGCAGCTGTGATTCAGCCATCCAAACAAAATCTTTACTTGAAAATCTCTGTTTCAAAGCTTTGTAAGACAAATCACAGCTGCAAGTTAAGGACTGGTGTAACATAGAAAGGAGCCATATAAATGTCATTTAAATCTATTAAGTAAAAACCAGCCTTGTAGAAGTAATTTAGCACACCCATGGAGGAAGCATAATTTTCAGGTAAATGGAAGTCTTTGAAGCTTGTGGAGAAAAGAAGAAAAAATAATTAAATCTGTATTCAACCTGCTTTAGGAACTCTGAGGAAGCATCAAAACACCCCCCCCCCCCCCCCCCCCCCCCCCCTTTTTTTTTATTTATTTATTAATTCCTAAATGGAATGAACAGGAGGTATAGCTTCCAAAAGTAAATGGAAGGATTAAACACATGGATTCCTTAAAAGCAAAATGAACAGTACTTCTGCTCAGAAAAGTCATAATGAAAACTACAGTTTATTTTTCAAAAGATCTTCACTTTTTGCTGCTGATTAAAATCACCATTCACAATTTTTCAATGTCTACTTGTGCTAAAGCCTGAGAAAATGAGGGATTCTTTATTTAAAAATAAGCAAGACAATCGTGATAGCGTAGAACACTGCAGTGCTGCCAACTTCTCATTATTATTATTTTTAAAGAAATGTCAGCTCCTGTTGTCACAAATGCCTTAACTGTTTCTCTGAAGTTTTATTTCAGGATAGTGTGGTGCTCCTGCAATATTAGGATGTGCAATATGTTCACGTTGTCCAACTCAGACACTCAAACATGTAAATATTTAACAAGGAAACAGTTCACTAGGCTATTTATAACTAACTTCATGATTAATGATGGTTCTTAATTTCCTTAACAACTACCTACTTTGCTTGGGATTTTTACAGCACCATACTACACCACAACAATGGACGATTATGTTGGTCATCCAGAAGCAACACAGTGGGTCCTATGGGCGCCAGAATGCGGCAGATGCTTCCTGCCACGTGAAAGCTCTGTACACAATTACCTCTTCAAAGTGAGCCTATGCTCTCAAACAAAGAATATGGGAATTTTCTCTGAAGTTAATCTGTTTGGAAGATGCTTATGAGTAGTCATGGCAAAGATAGAGTCACATTTTTATAAGCAATCCACATATTTGTGGTTTAACCACAGAAATTGTCTTGTAACATCTTAAATGAGAAAAATCTATAAGAAAAACAACCAGATAGAATTTTTAACATTTTTAAAATAGTCACAAGTCCAAACTCCATGAGAATTTTTGTTGTCTCCCTTGGTTTGTTTTGTTTGTTTGTTTTCTTGTTTTCAAGGTGCAACTGGGTATTTTGTTGTCATGAAAAGAAACGTGTGCATCACTCACTGTCTCTAAATCCTAGCTTACCACTTGCTGGGCTGAAAATTACCAAGGCCGAGCAGCAGTCTCTTTTAAAGGCAATTGTATGGACTCAAGTTGCCAGAAGCATCTCAGACTAAATGCTGCTATATTTTGGTTGAAAGATAAGCCTTCTGTAAAAAAATAAAGGTGAAAATGCACTACACCAGCTACTGGTTATTATTGCCATCAGCAAAATAATCTGTGCAATCCAACCCAAAACTAAGACTAAAAATCTTGTTTAAAATAATCTTGAATGCAATTAAACTCTAACAATATTTGAGCAAATACAATTGCTATGCAAGACAAATGAAGCAAAGTCCATTATCATGTTGTAGGCTGGGAATCCCAAATTCTATACTGCCTCTGTGCTTGGTGATCCCAAGTACATTGTTCTATCACAGCTCCCCATGACCCTGAATTAGGATCTGATCTGTGGATCAAAAAGATTACAAAAATGGCAGTGTTACACTATATTCAAGTGAACTGAGATTTAACTTTTGATTTTCATTCCACTACAGTCACGAACTGTTAATTCCTCCATATGCCCACGGTTCATGTATTTCTCTTCAGAACATTAAAAAAATCCATTTTGGTACAGAGACATGCTGCCCCTCAGAAAAGAGAAGTGACTAAGTTACAGTAAGTACGGCATCAAACTGAGATTTTGAAGAACTAAATTCTGCCATCACCAATTCCACTGACTTAACTATTTGATTCAGATATTGAAAAAAATACGTTTTGTCAGTTGAGACGGCAAGCACGAGCTTTGAACTTTACAGACAAGATGCACACACACACACACTAAATGTTATCTAGCTATAAGGAGTCCTTCTGGACAGCTCCTAAACAAGTATAAAAAAAAAAAAAAAAATCTTATTTTGTAGTTGTTTGGTCTTAAAGTCTGGCTTTAAGATCACAAACCCCACCCCCTACCCCTGGAAATAAAATAATGGGGTAGGAGGAGGTCATTATCATGCCCAGAGGTTCACAGACACCCCCATCTCTCAAATACTGCCTCCTGACCTATAAAAACCAATTCACACTCTACCCCTTTTATTTTTGACCATGCACTTTCCTTGATCTCTGACTTACGTCACATGTGTGCTGGAGATTAAGATCGTCTAGACTCACAGACCTCTGTCAGGCCTTAAGACCTTCTTGCGGACTCCCAGCACAGCCACGCGGGACCTGCCTGGCTACACAGAGCAGTTCCCTGTGGAGCGGCAAAATGCTTTCTACAGTCTTGCAAGCTGCCAGCAGGATGGCGATCACAAGATCCACCGCCTCGTATCACAACCCTTTTCAGATATTTTGAAGAGCCCCGGGGAAAGTATGAAACGGAGCAAAAGAGAACCTGGCTGTTCTTTGCTGCCTTAGCTGTCTAGCGAATCTTCACCTCTCTGCATTTGGGCACCTTTAGCTCTACTGCTCCTTCTTGGATAAGTGGCATTTTGAGGCAGGAACACATGACTGTCAAAACAAATGTCACATAATTGTTCTGTGACAGAACCAGTCACAGTCTTTGAACAATTCAGAGAAGATCCAACTGCATGGGTGGATGCAGTATTCCTCCCGTTTGAAGCCTTTTGCTAGCAACAATGCTTCCAACTTAGCATCGCAACTACATGCAACCATGGCAAGCTAAAGCAGCCAAAAAGCAGAAATACAAAATCAATATAGACAAGGGTTGCTTATAAAAAAAGAAAGAGCTCCTTGAAAAAAAAAAAAAATTAAAAGAGATTATTTTTGTCATTCAATTGTAGGTGAATGCAAAAAAGCACCTTGCCAAACGCTCTCCATTTTGTCCCAAGCAATATATCACTTACCTTTTGGTATGCTTCTCTAAAAAAATAGTAAAGTGATTTGATTCAAGCTATTGGGGCAGGAAGCCAACACCATGTTTTGAAATTACTTTCAAGACTTCCAGAAAGTACTGGAAGCTCCCCACATTTACAGAAGCAGCTGCGAGCTAAAAAAATGAAGCTACATGAAAATGTAGTGTAATCTCAAGGCTATATATAATTATATTATTAACATTTCTTAGTATTTTTAAACTCATTTTCTAAAACAAAGATTTTGTAGAAATCACAGGAAAAAGACACAGGGTATTTCACAGCTCACAATGGCTCCTGGCCCAGACTGCTCCTGCAGGTGGGAAGACTGAAGAGCCTCAGGCTCTCACAGCAGGAGTGTGCAAGTACCCTCCTCAGAAGAATATACATGTATTTTAGTGAATTTGAGACCCGTTTTAGTGAATTTGAGACCTATTTATTACCTACATTTAGTCTACCCACATTACAAATTTTTCATAACTCCATCTTCTGTCACAGTTGCTACTTCTATATAACTATAGCTATTCTTAAAACTTTGGGGAGTTTTGACAATTTAATAAATCATCCAGAACGTCAGGTGCTTATATCAGAGCTGTGAAGACATACACATTACAGTCACTGCTACTGATAGACAGATTGCCAGATCCTTCCTGCCTGACACATTATTCTTCAAAGACCAGCAGAACCAGAAGTAACTGGGTATGTTTTTCATCTCAGGTTTACAAAACAGAAAGAGCAGAGGGGAGAGCAGGCTATATGCAACAGAATGGTCACTGCCATCACCAAGCCCTCTGTTTTCTACCCTTGTCAAACTATACTGCCTGTAAGCAGTAAGCTCTTAAACCAAAGAAAAACAGTGGAGACACTAAGCATATACATTTGATGACAAAAAAGCAGTGCATTCTTTCTTTATGTGCTAGTTTCACTGTATTATTTGTCAAATGCATTTTTAGCACTGAATGTAACAAACTTCCCTGGCCCACACAGAAACATTACTGAGCTAGAGCTAATGGGCACGTGAAAGGTGATGGTGATATTTCTCAGGAACAAGGATAACTACCGAAAAGGAATTGTTACTTGAAGGCAGTTCAAACACTATTTTTGCAGCAACCTGTAACCAACAAAAAAGGTACAGCAGCTTCTTCAGACCAAATATGAGATGGGCCCTGAATATGAACTCCCGGAGACCTTGTCACCCACACACCTGATCTCTGCAGTAATACCATCTTTTAGAGAAGCAGCAGTGGTCTTCAACAGAAATCTCTCAATCAATGGCATATTAAAAAATCAAAAAAATTAAAGAAGCAACACCCAGAAGGTAACTATTTCATGTAGTTCATTTCCTCCCTTTTTATGTCTGCCTAAGGTTTGTTGAACATACCAGACAACTTGTTACTTTCTATGCACTAATTTGTAGCAGAAGACTATTGTAGTACATTTATATAAGCATAAAAAAATCTGATAACTGAAGTTGCTACAAGAACTTGAAAGCTAGAAAAGCAACATGGTAGAATGTGAAGCACACACTCATTTTAGTTAGGAAAGGGTCCACTAAAACAAGAGTTTTATCCTATTTAAATTCAAAAGGAACTGCAATTTTATTTTCCCAAAGGTATTTTTGGAAGGAGGTATTTGCATGGAGAACTCAGCTACTGAAATGGGAATATATCACCATCCTGATGTGTCATCATATCTGCTCTTCACAACAATGGAAGACTCACAGTAGTACACTTGATAAAATTTGAGTAAGCCAGTGTGCATGTGTTACTAAGATAAAACCCTCAGTGATAAATCAGAATCATTACCATTTTCGGTAGCTCAAGATCTTCACTAAGTTTTTTTCAGCCCCTAAGCATTTACTACACAATATTTACTTTTGAGGGCAATTTTATTTTAAAATGACTTTATCTTCTAAAACAATTATACAATTATATATACAAATTAAACAATTATATTGTTTTACAGTGATAACAGCTTCTAAAAGTCTACAGGCAAAAAATACAGCCAGTCACTCTACACTCATTAAGAGATTTGTTAGTACATCTAAAACTCTTTTCCCTGATGTTACCAAGTCTTTCTAGCTGTAAAGCATTTGAGGATGGGAGCAAAGCACGAGCCTTACGTGCCACTTATAGTATGTGAAACATTAATTCCATTTCAAGACGAGAGATGCAAGAGCAGCGACGCTGCCCCACCAAAAATCTGTGCGATTGCTTTGCACTGCCCACAGCAAAAGTGAGAAGCTTTTCAACACAGAAATTTGCTGCTTTTGAAGGTCAAACATTTTATCAGTAAAATACACAAACTGGCCAGTCAGGGAAAATATTTTAAAGCAGTTCAGTGTTTATATTGAGAATATTTTCCAGTATCAGCTTTCATTAATCTGTTACTGCCCAGTATTTCTTAAGAACTAAACAAAGCTACTGTCTAGTAACACGGAAACAATTAGACACAAGCAGAGAGCCAAGGTCTTGAAAAAGGCCATATGCCTCATTTTCTGAAGATGGCCAGAATGAGACGTGGTACTTCCCATTTCACGCTGAGATCATCTATATCCTAATTATATTATCTACTTCACTTAATTACAGGCTGTTTTCACTTAGTGGTAAAAATACTAATTTAAAGGTTTAGTTAGGGAGTATTTTGGTTCATCTGAATATCTGCCATTGAGTTTTCCCCAAAATGAAGTCAGCCATTCTCAATGTAAATAATCATTTTTTAAGCACATAATTTTAAAAATAGCACTTACTCAAATACAAAACAGTGCAGATACTTGACATAATGTTCTCTAGTTACAACTTCTACAAGAAAGTCAAGTCATCCTGTCTGAAAAACTGTGTAGTAGGGAAATAAGTTCCTTAAGCATTTACCTGTGTTTCTAATAGACTGGGCTGATAGAACATCTTAGATTAACTGGAAAGTCTAAGATATTTATGAGTGATTCTCTATACAAGTACCTCTTACAGATACATCACAACAGTATCTTCTTTGTTTCTTAAGAACACTGGTCATCCAAATAATCCTTATTTTAAGGAAAAGTAAACCCAGTACACACCAGATTCAAGAGATTCATTTTTAGGATAGCTTTGAAGGGGCCCTCTAAAATTTGTTTTTTTTTCAATTTTGTCATTGAAGTTGTCGCAGCTTCCTCAGACTCCTAACAGTCATCTTCCACACATTCAACAATTTAAAATATTTCCATGTTAAGCTAGTTTTCCTTTTGCTTTACAACTTTAAACAATCTACCACACTCTATAAAGGCAAGGAATCTTTCACCTACACCTTTGCAAGAATTATTCTATGTAAAACTTTGTAAGACCATTGTATACTTTGAGTAGGACTAAAAAGCAGCACAATATACAACTCATTCTTGTTGCAATCCTTAATTTCTTCTAACAATGTTAACATCAAAAGCAAATACCTAAAGTAGTTAAATAAGTTAATTTTAACTTTTACTTCATACAGTCAAAAGGTGTACTAATCCTGTATCAAGCACTGTTTTGGCTATAAATTTATACTCCATCCAATGCCTTGTGTGCTCTCTCTCCATCACAAGTTGGCTAGCTGTCTTCTACATATAAGGACTAAACCTCACATTTCTGAGTGTTAGCAATTCTGTGTCATTTCCTCATTAGTAACTACAGCAATAAAATTTAAACCTATGCTTGTATTTGGCATTGTTATTGCGAAGTTTTAAAAATAATCCTAGGATTACTTTATGTTATGGCTACCTCGTAGGATAAAAATTATTTTGTTAGAATTTCTAAAAATATGATAACTTTCCACTCAGCCAAAGTTGGGAGAGCTATGTTATTTTCTCAGATGATAAAAAGCAACTTCTATTGGACATTTTTCTCACCTTTCCTGTCTGGTTTGAGGTTCCGATCCACTGGCGGTGGCTCACATTCTGCAACAGGTACTGACCGTCTGGGAGGGGTCTTTGGACTGGACCTGAAACCCATGTGAGCAGGAGGAGGGACTTGCTTTCCAAATAACGGAAAATCAAACGTGCCTGGTGTCATGGGTACATAGTTTGTTTCCTGGATGGGTTCAGTGAAGCTGCTGGAATGCTGTCGTGGAGGAGAGTTGGGATTCATTGGGACATAATTTTCATCTAGTTCTTCACTTGAAACACTTCCCACTGTCAACATGCTTCTGTTTTTCTAGAATTAACATATATTTCCTTTAACAAAATAAGTTATGCAATCAGCTGTGAATCATATGAGTTTTAACCTAATCTACTCAGATTAATATACTGTACTGAAACAAAAAATCACAAACACCACATAGCTTGCCTTTTTACATGGGAACAAAGAACATTTATGCACTGTCACTGTTGCTTCTCATCAGATCAAGTCATACTTACAAAGTGGTTATGGAAGCCCTCCAATGAATTAGATCTGTCATTCGGAAACGTTCGTGGAATATCATAACAGTCTTGAGAACTAATTTCTAAAGAAACAAGAAGAGAAAGTGGCTATTTATCATCTCTGTTCCTGTCACTTGGCACCAGGCATCCAGAGTCTGTTGTTATTTACTGTCTGCTTCTGAGAGCACACAAGCACACCTCCTGAAGCTGCAGCCCATAGATTTTATTTATATACTTGAGAGGACTGTGTTCACAAACAATCTTAGCACTTATCAGTCACAACTTGAAGCTCTTATAGTGGTATTTTCCCATGTCAAGAAAAGAAAAAGTAATTTCTCCTTTTAAAGAAGCAGCAAAGTCTTCCTTTCTTCTAAACAGGCAGATGAACGAGTGGGTTTTGAGATACTGGGCCCTCATGAAAAATCTATTCTAAAATAAACAAACAGCAGATGTAGTTTAGGGCCTGGAGTAAGGTTTTCTGACCAAATGCCATTCCCTTGGAAAGTGCTGATTCAACAGGATTCAATCTGTTGCAGGAACAGGTGAATCCCTGCCTTCAGCTCCCCAGCATGGTCTCTAGGGGCTTTCAGCTTGAACAAACTGCTACAGAACTGAAGACCTCTCCATTTTCAGGGTCCTGGCTCTTGGCAGTCCACATTAAGAAGGTCCTCAGCCTTGCGGCTCTGGTGGACAGGGGTTTTTGTGAAACATCTGGCTCCCAGGTCCTGCCCGTGCATGCAGGTGATAAGCTGCCTTACCCTGCAACAGGCATGCTGCTCCTCCTGACGCCAAGACAGAAACTGTGGGCAAATTCTGGGTTTTATTCCCACCTTGCTCAGAAAAAAAGCTCTTAAGTTTTTTTGAGATTTCCACTTCAGAGGAGAAATAAATACTTCTGCTATTAAGAGTTAAATTAAAACAGTATTTTCAGAAAGGCTACTGCTCCTGAGGCTGACAATCTCAGTTTTAGTGTAAGAGTACTCGCTTATAAAGTTAACAAAATGTGAGAAGATGCAAAGTGAAACAAACAAGGGTCTTTCAGGGTGCTACTTTGTCATTTTAAAACACTAACAACCATCAATATTATTACACTTAGCCTACTAAATGAATGACAAACAGGGTAATATTATCTGAGCACCTGTATGATGACATCCATTCTGTATATCATCTCCTCTAAAAGCCCTGTCTCCATCCTCTTCCTCATTTCAGCCTCCCATCCCATACCAACCATAACACAAACAATTCTCCTTTAAAATCCCCTTTAGCATTAGCATTAACTCTTAACCAGTTTAAAATTTCACTTTAAAAATAACACTGTAATGCCCACCTGCCTCAGGAACCTGAAAAAAATTAAACTGTTAGCCCAAGAGTGGTTAGCAAGACTACAACAACTGCTCTCTCTAACAATATTGGTTTCCCAATCTCTACCTCTCGTTGCTTTTTTCGAGTTTAAATCTGAGAAAATAAGAACAGGATAAAAAATCAGGCAAAAAACCCCCCCAAACAAACCAAGAAACAACAAATTATTTAAGTAAAAGTAGCTCTAAGATTTGCTAGGACCTGAAACAAACCCAGCTGCTAAAGGAAAAACAGTAAAAAAACTGCACTAGCACATCTGGATACCAACATTTAAGTGACTATAAGGAACAATTTTAATTTTCCTTAAAAACTGCAGTATGCATATCTATCACAAGGAGAGAAATATAGGTCAGTGGCAGCCATCACCAAATCATGGTTGATGTCAAAGCTCTGGGTATAACACTAAGTCCTACTGACCTTCATCAACCACTTTCAGCTTCTGCAGATTTGGAGCACTATCTGCTGATGGCAGGGGGGTTGGAACTAGATGATCTTTAAGGTCCCTTCCAACCCAAACCATTCTGTGATCTTATAACCTTACTTTAGTCATTCTGAAAGATTGATAATGGCAGTATTGAACTCATCTATATGAGGTTATTATAAAAAAATATATTATTAGTTCTTCACTGCTGTTTTCTAAAGACAAGTAACACCATAAATATGTCTAGGTCTTCAAATATTTTTGGCTAAGACTGAATGCCACAGTGCAATATATGTCCCTTATCAACATTCTGTGCTTTGCTGTTTTGATGGTTTCCTTTAAATAATCTTCTCTTTTTCCTCTTTCTTACATATTTTAAGCATTGCAACCATAGATAACTTTGTGAACGGCTAGACGCTTGTTTATAAAGGCTAGAAACGCCCCTCCTGTCATTCAGCTCATTCATATCTCATCATTCATCACAAGATTATACCATTTAACACAAAAATTCTGGAAGAGCAGGATAAAATATGAAATACTGACCTTTACGAAAGATATTCAAATCTACAGTCGAAATGGTATTACTGCGTGAGGGTGGCATCCCTGCCGTAGGGATGCAATAACTACTATCAGTGTCTGAGGCAGTGCGACTAATGCTACATGTTTCCACAGGAGACCGATCTGCAGCGTGGTGAGGTTTTGGTGGCCGAGGTGGAGGAATATCTGGAATAGTCTCCAGTTTTGAAGTCTGAGACAACGTTCCCTCTGGAAAAGTTCGTGGAATCTGGTAAGTACCTCCAGGTGTGGGGGGAATGTCATAGCTAATGGAGATGTGCCTCATCTGTGCGTCTAATGATGTTGCCGATGGGGTATTGAAAATGTGTTGCTCTCCTTCTGCATCAGTCCCAGATGGAGACGCTGCCTTCGGTAAAACATCTTGTGAGTAACTCCTAGGCAGGTTATAAAGGCTGCAGTCTGCCAGTGTCAGTCCAGTACGAGAAGGCGGAGAGTCATAGACACCTTGCTGCTGAAAAAAGCCATTCACAGCATGCTTGCTCGCTGATGGAGCAGGGTTTTTGTGGGAGGGCACATTATCATTGCAGTCTGTTTCAGAAGAGCTGGATTTTGCCGAGTCAGCATGAGATCTACACGTAAGATTGTATGATTAAAATGCTGATGAACATATAGAGAAAAACAAACATTACAAACAATAAACACGACGTTTAAAATGTAAACAACTGAGTCGTCTATCAGCCTCTTCCAATTTTTTTTTTTTAAATGAAATGCAGGAACTCAATTATGAAACAAACATTAGTACTTAAGAAGAATCCTAAGTAACTCCATACATACAAATCCATGCATATGAAACAGATAAAACCCAAGTGTGGAGCTTTAGCAGCAGCTAAACAATAAGTTGATGTTTCATAAAGCAAGTGATTTCCACAATGCCAGTTTGGAGCAGAGTTTTTTTGGGGGCCGGGGGATTTTTTTTTTTTTTTTTTTTTTTTTAAACCCATGCTGCAAACTAGCAGCACTTTAATGACACTGTTAAAGGTAAAAATAATACACTCAATCGTTGGGTTCACAGTACTTTCTAGTTCTAATCAGTAGGAAAAAAATGTAAGAGGAAAAAATACAACTGCTTTTAACAGTCTTAAGCGCACGCCTAAAGTTATCTACTGACCATAACAAAACTGGTTCAAAATACATAAAGGAGAGAGAAATAACAGATAAGAACAGAAACAGGAGGAAGATGGCATGCTCTTTTGGGCAGAAAAAAAAAAAATCCATAGTATGTATGTGCAACAGAGTGCTTTTGGCCTGAATGCAAGGCAGTGTTGTTAAATAAAACTGCACAGTAGTTTACCTTTGATTTATTTGGAAATTCCACATTTTATGGTGATACATGGTACTAACGAGTACCAGTAAACTTATATGTAAAATAAACACACTGAAGTATTTTTTCTTTTTTTTTGGTAAACCTCCCCAGTTACTTTGCTCCAGGCAGAGAAATTCTGTTATCAGTTTGACTCCTTGCTTAAATGAAAGTCAAGACAATGGCAAAATACTAACACAGTTGGAGTTAATGCAGTCCATACACTTTTTGATCAATCACACCATATATGTCCTGTTTTCATTACCACACCATTGCGTTAATTTATACATACATACGTAAAAATTTCAGCATGCATGTGTATCAATGAATAGCTCCTATACTACTCTTATTAAGCTCCATTAAACAACTGGACCATGCAGTTTACAAAGCTTCTGAGGAATAAAATACATAAAACTCAACAGCACGACTACCACAAGAAGCATTCTTCCCCCTTATTTTAAGAGGCTCTCTACCTCAAACTGATCACAACCAGAATTTATTATTCAAATTTCAATTTTTCAATAAGATCACACAAAACTTTCTTTCTTAAGGTACAGCTGGATTTATCTCTCAGGGTTCTGGTAACCTGAGGAGAAAGGAATCTAGTTTAGCTATTCATTTAGGTTTTCTCTGCAGTCATTGGAGAAATGGAGACTGTGTGAAACACAATCCATTCTTCTTAGATATCCATCTAAACCCAATGAATCACTCCCAAAGTGCCCCTCTGTCAGCTATCAAGGAAACTGATGTGATTAGCTTCGACTGGACATCTACAGTCAAGAAAAATGTCATTCACCTAACCAACTGGTTTTTGTTCTGTTTAATAGCAGAGATACAATCTTCCATCAGTCTGAGCAGCTTATGAGAGTCCTTCTTCAGCTTTAATATATTACCTTTTTCTATTAGCTTGTTCATAGATTTTTTTGGTGGGGGTTTTTCTTATTATGAAAAAAATAAATTAATTTTGTTCTGGTTACTATTCCAAATATTGATTTAAGTTCTGTCTCACTGGTCGGAATTGTTTTCCAGGTGACACTGAACGTTGATCTGAATTTAGTTTAACAGACCCCCAAAAAAGAAGAGAATGTTCTCATTAAGTATTTATCCTTGGCACAACCTATATTCCTTACGATGCTGACCATCAAAAAAGTATCTCTTGTTTGCCAACAGTTTACTTCCTTTGCCTCAGAGCTTCAAAAATTCTCTAGCGAACCACCGGAAGTTTAAAACACGTGAAAGAATAGAGTACATAGGACTGAAGGAACTACATGAGGTTACAGAGTGCATAATAAATTGTGAACATACTTTGTGACTAATAACACTCTGAGCTTAGCCCCTGCTGCAGCCCTTGACCTTTACTCGAAGGATTCATGCAGGAGTTCCCCACTTTCTAGACCAATTCTTCTAGTACTGTGGCATTCATTCAGATTGAAGTCTCAGCAGAAGTCATGTGTGTTCTACATGAGCAAGGACGGCAAGGATTGAGATCTGTATTTTATATGCTACAAAAATAAAGTGGGCAGTCTAGAGAAGCTGGACACTGACAAACAATTGTAGAACCAAAATTACTAGTTCCAGTTCACTAGGATATACTTTATAATAAAAAAAAATTCCCAAACTACAGAAATAAAATACAAACACTACATTTATCTTACGAAAACATGCAGGGGGGTATCTAACCAAGACCCAAAATGCAACAAAAGCACATGCACTATGCCAGTGCTTAAAGATTACCCATCATATGTAAAGCAACAAATGCTATAATTTTTAAAGTTAGGAGTTTTTTCTAGGTCTAAGTGAACGCTGCTTCTTTCTTGACCACGGGCACTTATGAAAGCAGAAGACTTTCAAAAAAACCATGGTGCATGAGGCAGCCAGGCCTATCATTTGCTTAGCGATGGCAACAACTTACATTTATCAATATAAGAGGGTATTTCTGATTTACTTCACATTTTAAAAAGTAATCTTTTGGAATCAACTTCTTAATCTATTGAAAAGTTTTCAAAATCTGATTTTGCAACACCAAAAGTTTGAGAACAGTCTGAAACAGAGGCCAAGAAAGCAGCTTATGCCAAAATGAAGACAGAGAATTCAGCCTCTGAAGTCCAACCAGTTTTCAAAAGTCAGTATTAACCACTGATCGTGACAACACCACCAAGTACAATTCCGAAAATCTATAATGTATAGTTGATTCATGTTACCTCAAGAAAATCTAGGTTAGGACTAGAATTCAGGGACAGACTTTACTTCTCTTTTTATTAAAAAAAAATCAATTTGCTTAAATATTACCTTAACAATTAGTTACTAAGATAAGTATTAATGGTTTTTTTATACCTCAGTTTAAAATGGAATGGTGGAAGTTGGATATAACACAAAGAAAACTCCTCAGTATTTATAAGCAGAGGATGACTGTGACATGAACTCAGTGTTATCACATGTGGGCATTACATATCTGCAAATTATGCTAAGTGGCCAAACTACTTCTTACTAAGAGCTAGGACTGGACACCTCTTCCCACATATCAAGAAGAGAAAACTGTACAGTCTGCTGACCTACGAAGACTGGAAATTAAGATGCACAGAGAAGAGGTGGGGTACTGATGCAGGGGGAGTCCAATAAAAAGCCTGCCTCCACATACTAAGAACTACTTATTGACAGACACCCAGGGAAAAAAGTTTTCAAGTGTTTTAGTCTGAAGGGTAATCATGCCATTTTTGAATATGCAGTATTTAGTTGGGCTTGACCGCTCATCCTTTCAAGCTGGTTATTTTCCCATCTGCAGGAATCAATACGATTGATTAAATAGAATACAACAAAGTGGCAACAAAACTGCTCTTGTGTGCCACCAATCTGGAATAGAAACAGCAAGCATAGTGAAAATGTGGATAGATAAACAAATAAATAAATAAATAAACAGCTCTATTTTCAGAAAACAGAAGCCAAAGTTACATACTTTTTCTGTTAAAACTCACAGAACACCATGCAAGACACATCTTAAACAACCAATATTTTCAGGCAAGTTAATGGCTCTGTGATTAATTTCTCACATGCGTTCCAAGAATGGCTACTGTTCACTCACTGCAGTGGAATCTTTTTACTTTCAAAATCTTCTAATAGCAGGTATTCCTGCCCTTCTTCTGAGAGAAAGGGTAACCCTTGGCTGGTTCATAAACATAATGAAAGATGAGGAAGACAGCATTTAGTATTTCAATACACCTCTCGAATAAGCCAGAACAATAAGGGTTTTAGAAACAGTCTTTGGCTGCATTTTCTTATTTAGGATCCAAATATGAATCTTAAAAATCTCACTAAATGCTACAGCTGAACAATGCTCTTTCTCAAGTCAACAGTGATCAGAGTATGAAACTATTTTACACAAAATACAGCATGATTGTTGCAGCTGCAAGTGCCGTGTCCAAGATATTCTCACAAAAGTATGTGGTGCATCGCATGACCCCGTAATGAAGCATTTCAAAATTATTTGTTAGTTCTGAAACACCCTATTTCACAGCTTGGATACTTCCTCTATGTTTCACAGTTACCCGCCTCACCTGGAAAAGAACATCAAAGCCTTGACATGAAATTCAGTGGTTCCTAGATTATCTATAAAGTAAGATGCAAAATTAGAACAGAAAATGTTTCCTCTGCATATTGACAACTTTAAAGTCTAAAGGAAAAATGTCACAGAAATAAACCATTCAAGTAACAATACCTGCCTATTTAATTACACATACTAAGCTTTGCACTTTACACTAAGGAAAAAAGGTTCTGTGACATACAGATAAATTGTTCCAAGTCTGGAAATTAAGAGGAAAATGATGCAGCCACTTAATTTTTCCTTGACCTGTAAGGATGTGGATTGGGGTAGTGCACAGAGTGTCCTCTAACTGATCATCTTAATAACATGCTAAGCAGACACACAAAGCTCTAATTCCACAGGAAAAGTTCTATATCCTCTATACTCTGGCCCAAATTTAGCAGAGGAAACTACTGTACCAGAAACATAAGCAATCCTTTTAGGTGAAAATGAAACTCCAGCATAACTATTATTCTGAATTTTCATTATTACAGCCTTCTTAATAAAATGACATAGCTATTTAGTGAATTTAGTTAAATATAATACACTAAGCCCTTATAATTTCCAAGTAATCACAATGCCAATGTTTCACTGTCTTCAAATACTCCTACAAAACCATCATTTATTTCAACAATCTCTACACTCCCAAAGACTTTGTTCATTCTTTTTCAGCTCCCTCAATGTTTTATCTCCATTGGACCTTATGCCTTACCCAATACCCAAATACCTTCTCTACTGTGTCACCAGTATCCTCCTCAAGAAATTTTGCAGGCTATTCATGGACTCTATACCTTGCCACATTTTGTGCCCCTCTTTCACAGTGTCCTTAGATTTTACTCCCTCCACTTAACCCACACCTCACAAAACTGTGGAAGTCAGGTCAGAAAGTCAATTACACATTACAACCTTAATCATTCTTAAAAACACACTTCATGTGCTGTTATTAGAAATCCACTCTGTGCCCATCCCTCACAGAAACAAACGGGCACTCAGACACATTTCTGATGAGTTAGGGCACTGAAATAAAAAAATTGAGATTTCTCTGCCAAGTCCTTCTGGAAACACCACCAAACTTTCTGATAGCTTCTGGCAGGAACAGTGACACACCTCTCGGGCACCATCAGCTTCTGAACATCACTAAACACTGAATCCTTTAACACTGAGAGAGCAGACACTGGGTTTCCCCATCTCTAGCAGGAGGCTTTGGGGCACCCCGTGCTGCCCATAACCTGCACAATCTACACTCTGGGGGAACTGTAGGCTCATTCCCCTGTTTTATAAGAAAGACTGTAAAGGGTGGATACTTTTTTACCATGTAATTATTAGTAAACAGAGCAGGAAACTCCTCAGGCACAACAGAGAAAGATAAAAATGCCAAGGGAGCCGAGAGCACATGGCACCGGTAAAACTGGCAGAGCATCAAGGTGTTAATGAAGAAGGCACCGCCACTAAAAGGTATGGCCCTAAGGGAGTATGTGAAATACTCATGAAAACACTTTCAAAAGAAGCTTTCCTGAGCCTTCCATGTACTTGTCTGCAATCACAAAGAGAGTATGACGTTTTGTTTATTTTTCTGCAAATACCCCAGCAGATTTTATTTTAAATTACTACAGAAAATAAGCTTGCCCAAGAGATTTATAAGGTTCTCCCACAGAATACTCGAGGCTGGAATGGATCTCTGGAGATTATCTGGTCCAGCTCTTCTAATACCGCTAAGCAAAGCCAACTTCAAAGTCAGGTGAGGCTCCTCAGGAGCTTGTCCAGTCAAGTTTATTTGTAGTTGTGGTTTTGTTTTGGTGCTTTTTGTTTTGTTTTTGTTTTTTTTTAACAGCTCACAGGACATAGATTCCACTAAGTCCCTGGGCAGCCTGCTCCAGGGTTGGCCACCATGATCCGTTCTAAAAAACCATAGCGATATTTCCCAGGTAGCTACCATAAATATAACATCCTCCTACGCAGAAGGTGCTGCATATCCATTTGAGTTGGAAGCAGCAGTTAGAGAAATAAATATACATTTATCTCAGTAGCTAAGTTCTCAATTCTTTCCTTAAAATTTCCTATTGCACACTTCTTTGGAGAACTGTGCAGGTACTCTTCATTCAGCAAGAAATAAGGTGTATTTTAGCTTGTTTTTAAATATCTGTTATTTGGAAAAAGTTAAAAATTCAGGATACAGAAATTGAGTGGTTTAAGTCTCCTGTATTCTTAGTTATTGTAAAATAATAATCTTCTACTCTTGCTTGAGAGTCTGAACCCTGTTAGTAATAGTTGACAAATAGCGTTTGAGGACTGCTATATTCAGTGACGTGGTAACCTAGCAGATGATAATAAATAACAGTGTGTTTTAGAGAATCCCTTCCCTGAAAACTTTAACTGGCAAAACTGCAGAATCAAATAACAGAAGGGAGAAAGGCTTTTTCTAGTCCCAGACTATACTAAACACATCAGATCATGGCTACAGAAAGGATACTTCTCTGCTCTGTGCCATGCATCTCTCAAAGCTACAATAAAATGCTTGGATCACTGCACCTATCTGATACTTCATATTGCAATTGCTATCCATGCTTCTGAAGAATGCAATATGTGTCTAGCACTGATCAAAAAAACTTACTGTTGCTGGAAAAAAGTTCAAGCATAGAAAGAAAAAAGCAGCAAAAATTACAGACAGCTTCCCCACACACATTATGTGCATCCAGATTTTCAATGACTTGGAGATTAAAAAAAAAAGTGCTTTTAGCAAAAACATTCTTGGCCTGTAATACAAATAAACGTTATTAAGGAAAAAACGTCACTTACCTCATAGGTTCAGGTTTTTTACTTTGACAGTTTATTAGCAGTAGGTAGTCTTGAGGATCTTCTTGGCCAGAAGAAGACTCCAGTGTGGGGATGTTAATAAGCTGGTAAGGAGGAGGTAGGGAAGATTCTGCTTGCATGGAAGGCGGTGATGTGTTGATGGGTAAGGGTAACTCAGCAGATGGTTGTAAAGAACTGACCGGTGGCTTCACAGCATCTGCAAACATAGAAGCAAAGCATTTTTTATTTTTTTTTTTCAATGGAAAAATAGTCTTACAATACTACCAAAAAAAATTATTAACAGAGGATGAGTAAAGTCAGAATTTTAATTAAAAATTGTAAAATTGGTAGACATAAGAACAGCTGGATATTAATGTTTCTTTCAGAATATTTAAATGTGTAAATCTTTATATTTTTTCAAACTGTAATCAGTTTCTTAAGTATGCCTTGGAAACAAAAGTTATGCCTTATTTAATGACTTATTTAATCTGTTTTCTGGTCACAGAAAGAACAAAGATGCTGACAGCTGCAGTAAGACAGTTAAGAACACAAATCTGTTGGTTTAATCAAGAGCAGACAAAGGCCCGTAGGTTATTACTTGAATATGGTAACCTGAGTCAGCACTTGCATGTATTCATCCCTTTTTGACCAAGGTCACGTCAACATTTGAGTTTAGTCACCAGTCAAGAACTCTCAATATCTGAAAAGCAACAGGAAAAACGCTGCTTTCACAACGGAAGATCCCTTACAAATATAAAAATAATGCAGAGGTACTATGGGTACCATGTTCCACTAAGCCCCCTCAGGATATCACCCAACTTTTACCATAGTGCAATAAATGAAGTAGTTATGGTTTGTTGTTGTTTGGTTTGGGGTTTTGGGGGGGAAGAGAGGAAGTGTTGACTTGTTTGGGGTTTGGTTTTTTTTTTTAAAATAACCTCACCTTTATAATTCTCATCTACTTCCTATTCATGTATATTCTAGAGTAACTTCTTTTTTCCTTCCAAATACATGTAACCTGACTATTAAATTATCTGGGAGACTAGAAAATATTGACACTGTCAAACATTAAACAAACATTTAACTTTTTCATTGTTTTCATGATACATTGACTAAGAACAACATAATTAAGCAAATTGTTACTCAATTAACAAGGCTCCCTTGTACTTGCAACTCACTGTACTTTCCAATTTGCCCATCCCAAGAATGGACACTGATTATTAGTATTGTTTGAATGAACATATTATTATCCAATGCAGACTGCTCCTGTTAGGCTTACAGGCCAGTTATGCACTACAAAGTAA
>NW_010302674.1:729-1071 GCF_000700745.2 Antrostomus carolinensis | reverse complement strand
GGTTTGAGGGTGTTTGGGTGCATCACAGGGGTGGGGATGTTTGGGAGATGAGAAGGAGCCAGGGGGTGTGTGTCTGTGTGAGGGTGTCCACGCGTGGGCATGACGAACCCCCCACCTGTGACGGGGGTGACCGGGGGTGCAGCAGGACCAGCCGGCCCCCACATCGTGCTGAGATGTATTTCCAGGCACTGGGACATAAATCCACACTCAGTCCCCTGCAAACCCCCACGGAGCATGGTGGTCCCCACGGGGTCACACGTGCCCACGGCAGAAGGGGGCACACGCGTGTGCAGGGGGGGTCTGAGCTCTGCAGCGCTTCATTCCCCGGGAAAGTTCCTCACT
>NW_010302674.1:0-703 GCF_000700745.2 Antrostomus carolinensis | reverse complement strand
CGGCGAAGGCACCTCCCCGGCTTCTCCGGGTGATTCATCTCCCGTGTGATGCAGGTGGAAACTTCACTTCGGGAGCATCAAGGTGCTTCTGCTGCACAATTTTCCCCCTTTGGCAGAGGACAAAGGGCACGTTGTGTCCCTGGCCCGATGACCCCGCACAGACACACCTTGGGATGCACATCAGGCTCCGAGGGATTCATCCGGATGATTCATTTGCCTTTTCCTCCCTCCCGGAGCTTCCATCATCCAGCGCTTGGAGCTCAGCAATCACCTCATCTTGTGGAAGTGCTGCTGTCTCTGAAATGACAATTCCCTTGGGAGGAATAAACATTTCAAGAGAAGGGGGAAAAAAACAACACAAAACAAAACCAAATAAACCAAATTCAATAGAACCTGAATGAATGGAGAGAACCCCACACCCTCCTCTGGGTCAGGAGCCGCCCAACAGACGAGGACCCTGCTGCTTTCTGGGGGGACACTGGGAAGGGCTGAGGGGATTTGTGGGGATGATGAGCTGGGGGCTCCCCTGCTCCCCCTCAGCTGCAAAACAACTCCCAGCAGGAGCGGAGCGGCCGTGGGACGAGCGGGAGCAGCTGCCCCCCGTTCGCTTTGTGCGGGGTGTATTGTGTGCGAGTCCTTCACTGAACCATCGAGAGCCGCCGGCATCTCCAGCGCTCCACCTGCGCCCGCTTCTCCTCTGTCC
>NW_010302673.1:0-9382 GCF_000700745.2 Antrostomus carolinensis | reverse complement strand
GGGCTCTCCCGCTGCCAGAGCCAACCCGGGGGAACCAGGAGCCATGGGAAGCAGCTGAAGAAGCAATTCGCCAGAAGGACGCGAGCGGTTTGCCTGCCCCTTCCAGGGCAGCCCCTCACCAAGGGAGGGCAGGAGCCTCGGAGCGATGCGCTGCCAGGCGCGGGCCCGGCCTGCAGAAGGTGAGTGACCTCCGGGTTCTCTGAAGGGCTCTTCAGGATTTCGCAGTCATTAGAAAGCCGGGATTGTCACTCATCCTGCATGCAGTCAAACATTTGGAATATTCTTTTGTGCTAAACTGATAATAGCTGCATGTCACAGGACTGCGACGGCTAAAAAAGGAGAAGAAAATGCACAGCAACAGAAAACCTGCTCCAACCCCAATTCCTTTCCTTTTTATTTTGCAGGTGCATTACACACCAAGTCTCGACAGTCTGTCAGGAAACAAGTGAAAAGTTTTCTGCAATGCTTCCTCCCAGGGTTGGAGAAGAAGCCTCTGTAATCTGGAACCCACTAAAATTAATATTATGGGAATGTTGGCAAGATGAAATATTGGTACCAGGATGTGTTTGTAATATAAAATATGAACTGTTACTGTAAGATATTGTCTTTTACCGTTATTCTAAATTCAGCAGCATTTGGTTATTGAACTGGAAGCTTGCAGGAACATTTATAAAAGTGCTTAAATTCTGTTGTTCAAAGTAATGAAAGAACATTAGTTTCCTCAAAAATCTACTGTATTTAAAACTACAAATAATACAAAAAAGACTTTAAATCTTCCTGTTTTGCAAAGAAACAATACTAAGTAATGCATGGAGTAAGAAGGATAATAGGGAAGAACTTCTCTATTTTATGACTCATCAAGCTATCTTACTTTTAGGAATCCCTGTTCTTTTTGTAGTAATGTACATAGAGGTTTTTTTTTTTTCCTGTTGCCTAAACTACCTCCGCTTTCCCAAGGCAATGCGTGGACACTTCAAGATTAGAAAAGCTCAGATTTTGGCTATGGGTTTTATTTTTCTAGAGTCTTTTAAATTAGTGACTCCTGTCAAAAATTAAGTGAGAACTTTTATAGGTGAGCATAAGAAATGGCTCTTCAGGCAAATCAGAGTCATGAGATGAAAGATGGAAACTGATGGAATGACTGAAAGCATGGTTATTAGATGGATGTGGATGGATGTTTTAGGAGAGAAGTGAGCTTTTGCTTTTTTTTTTTTTTTAGGGCCAGCAGTGATGGAAGACATTCATCCCTACCTTTAAATATGGCTTAAATCGGGAAGAAATACAGTTTATTTTCTTAGTACTTAATTTTTATAGTGTACCCTGATGTAGTGTGTTTCTGTGAGGCTTAAGGAGTGTGTGTCTTGACAGAGTGGGATGATGGCCATTTTATTATGGTTCTGAAGGCCTGATTTTATATCACATAGTGTAGGTCTCTAGTCTTCATCGGAGTGCAGGATGGGTAGGAGTCTAGGACTGAGTCCTTTCCTGTAAATTACAAGCTTATCTTTCCCTCTTCCAAAAATACATGGATTTAGAGTATTGGATCACATACGTATCTGGAGAAATGTCTCAACTGCTACTGCACTGTAATTCTTAAGTTAGTGATTAAAAATATAAGGGGTTTATTTCAGTTACTTCATATAGCTTTTTGGCAGTTTCTGCTATGATGAAGTGACTTGGATACACTAACAAGAGCAACAGCCTTCTTCAGTTTTAATAGTAATATCACATGAAATTTGAGAGAATGATGAGTATGCAAGCTGGCAAAGAACTATTCTAGATTATCTGGTATTCACACCTGGTTAATACATCTTCCCATTCGTGACAGACCACTTGCAGTTTTATGGGTTGGAAAGCTGATTACACATTAACTAACAGGGAAGAAGATCTACTACAGAGTTGATATTGTAAGCCTTAATTTTGGTACCTAGTACTTCTCATCTTCATACTGCACCTAACATTGCCAGTGTTAGTCTCAGTTATAGAATTATAGCTTATAGAAAACTGTGTCTACTTAGATAAAAAACCAAAATTAAATTGTTGCTTTTTAATTACTTCCAAGTACTATGTACACACTTGGAAGTGTGTGTTACTACCTCTGTGCTGATCCAGCTGAGGTATGAACTGCTAGAGCCCCTAGCTACAGTAGGTCAGCTCTTGAGTTCACACAGCAGCAACTTGCTCCCTTCCCTCAGAAGCCCCCCTCTCATGGTGTAGACAAGGATCATGACAGTATTTCGACTGACAATGCATAAAAAACCCCTTGGCTGGTCTACAGTGCATTTCTGTGTTTTCCTAGCCAGTGAAAACACAGCAAGGTTTTTTCTTTCTCATCTTCTGTGCTATGTAAAATGTTAGTCTGATATATCACTGTAATTAGTAAGTACCCGGTAGTGAGGGAAATACGATCTCCAAGTGATAACAGGTTTGTTAACTAGACTTGTCTAATTATTGTCTTTTAATTCCTCGTCAGGCTGTGCATATAGTCAAGTACAGTACATTAGAAATGACAGGTATTAAAACTTCATGTGGTGTCTTGCACTTCTAGAGACTGCAGAAGTGTTGCAGGGTGCATGGCACAAGCAATGCTGTGAGAGCAGAGATTACCAGGGATGCTCATTGCAGTGATTCCTCCAAGGACATCCAGCCTTCCAGCTGTGGTTTGATTATGATGGTCTCACCGGTTGTTATTTGGTGGATATTACTTGATTAGTGCCCAGTAATTGCCTGACACATTTGTAGAGCTTTCATGAAAGGATTACAGAATCACGGAACGGTAGGGGTTGGAAGGGACCTCAGGAGATCATCTAGTCCAACCCCGAATTAGGGGTGGGGGTACTCAAACAGCAAAGCAAGTTGACTTCTTTTAGCATAACACCAATAATACAACACAACAATGAAAATATGGAGCTTTTAGGTATAAGTGTGATTCTGCTTGTTTTTTCAGACATTTGTTTTTTTAAGACTAAACATGGAAAGCATGTGAGTAGGTAAGACTGTAAGTCTTAAAAGAAATTGAAGATACTTAAGAATCAGATTAAATCCCTTTACAGTGGCTTGCTACATAGACAGCTTTTATTATCTTTAGAAGGGAAAGATGAATAAGTATTTACTGCTTTCCTTTTTTCTTACTCTGGACTATATAGACATATTTAGAATATTTAAGTCACATCTTTGTGCTGACAAATAGCAGCAAAGATTTTTCAGGAAGATGTGATTAGGTAGTATAGCGTAATTTCAGTGTAGCCTGTGTGGTCTGTGAACACGTGTGTTTGCTTTATGTAGCCAGAATGAACAGCCACACCTCCCTGTGCACCTCCGGCTGTAACTGTTCTGATTTCCAGCTCTACAGTCCATGAGATTAGCAGGAGGTGTGATCTTTTCCATCTGCTGATGAGGAACAGTGTATGCTCCAAATACTTCAAAGTAACAGCAGCTGAAGTTAGGGTCAGTAAATGCCCTAGGGTAGGAGGGAACAGGGGAGCAGGTGAAAGTTGGATCATTGATCTGCTAAAGGTACTTGCCTTGGGATATAATGCTGTGGTGTATGCACCGATACATCAGCCAGCCTCTCTCAGCTCTCATCTTATTATTGTGAAAAAGTAATACCCCAAGTGTTAATAGAAAAGGTTCTTGCACCTTCTAGTGCTGAGCATTGGCAAGATGTGCTCTTAGGAAATTCAGAATAAATACCCGGTCATGGGCTGAACTTATGATGCTGAGTTGATGCTGATCTAAGCCAAAGCCCTAATTTGCTGTGCTATCAGGCTGACTGAATGTGCTGTCCGGTGTAGTAGAAGGATGGTACTAAGTATCCAAGATAATAACCTCTAAGTTTTCAAAAGAAAAAGCATCCATTTCCCAGGCAAAATTGTATACTGGTGTAAATCTGTGTCTGCATACCTACATTGCACACAAGTAAGCACAGTGAAAGCTTAATGATGATAATCTGAGGAGTAACTTCGGGGCGGGGGGGGAAGAAGGAAGAGTTCTATGTGAAAAATGCATGTGCCTCAGCTGAATAAATAAATTTTGGCTCACTGGGTGAATCTGACAGTCCTTTGCACAATGATAATGATGTAAACTTAATGGCAGTAAACTTATATGAATATTCTAGATGTTACTATAGTGCTGGAGCAAGGAGATGGGTATTCCTGTTTTTTTCACACTGGCCTCTTAGGATTTATGGCAGAGGCTAAGGGAAGTGCTTCATGAATGCCACTGGAGAGAAGGTTCAGAGTTTCTCAAATGATTCTTAGATGTCCCATGGCTGGAGATTGCTGTGGGAACATCAGAGTAATTTAATTTCTCCCTTGGAGACTGCTGCCCACTGCTGTGTTCCACCAGCCCTCAAAGGTCTTCCCCTTGCCTTTCTGTCTCTGCAGTAAACTTAGAGGTGTGAATTGCTTTTCCCCCTGTAACATTCCTTGGATATTATTTTTATGTTGGTTTAGTGTTGTTTGCACATATTCTTTTTTACACTTTCCTCCTTTTTGTGCCATTTCTTTCCCATAAATAATTTAGAATTGTGTTCTTCCTTGTCATAACTGTACATTTGTAAACTCTGAAGATGTCTTTACAGATGTTCTGGAGCATAAGATGCGACACTGTACTGGATTTCAAATTCAAACATTGCTTTAAACTTAAACTGTAGACAGTTTAAAAAAACCCAACAAATCCTTAAGATTTTCGGGTGACAGGTTCTTCTTGTTTTCTTTAGCTTCCACTGCTATCACGTGCTTTACAAGAGGACTTGACCTTAGAAAGGAGACAGAAGATGTCCTTTGCCCAGCAAACTGTCCTCTATGGCAATTTTATGTCTTTGGGGATGGAGTTTATGCCTCTCTTTCCAGTGTCTGCGGAGCTGCCATACACAGGTAAGTCAGATGATTGTTAGTCAGTGTGTTAAGTAAGTTTATATGGTCTTGCCACACTTCTAAAATTTAACCTTTTGACATCACCATAATAAAGATCTTTCTGGGCTTTGGGAGACTTCCTAACTCAATAGGAGCATCATTAGGAGAAGAGAAAGCAAGGGAGAAAAGAAAGGCTGGGTGGCTTGCAAGTTACCTCAGTTGTGTTTAAGTGTTCCTGAGAACCACTTGTAAAGTTAACTTTATTTACTTTTGCTGAAATGGCACAGCAGCAGGTGGACTTTCACTGTAAGATTACTTATGTGTCACTGGTAGATGTGGAAGGTTATACTGTAAATAGTAACAAACTGGAGAATAAAAGCAGATTCACTCTCTGACTTTCCTTTACATGACACTCTTCTTGAAATAGTTGGAATCAGTTTAAGCTCATGTGCAGAAACCTGCTCGTGATTTGGCTGAATGTGGTCCATAGACTTATTTTTAATCAGTCTTATGGTTTTGGGGGTTTTTTTGCTATAGCATTTCTCTTCTGACAGTTGCTTGCTGTGTGTTAGTCTACTTAATTAGATCAGTATCTAGCTGAATTCACTCCTGTATCAAACTGAAAACTAAAGACTAAGAAAAATATCCAGATAACCCATGTTAAATAGGTGTCATTTGAAAAGCAATAATGATTCCACAGGAGAAGGAAAACAGGCTGTCAGGAATCGTATTGAAGTTATCTGACTTCTACTTTTTTTTTTGAGGAAGGACAAAGATTTAATTGCTTATTTGCAAGGTCAATTCTCTCTTGGATCAATTTTTAATAAGGAAATGTTGAACAAAACCAGCTGGAGACAGTGAGATTATCTATTTCAGATGCCTGTGGAAGCCAGACTGATGCCTGACTGTCAGTCTACAGGGAGTTTTGGACTTGGATTTTAATATTTTGAGAAAGCTTTTGGTTTCTCTTTAGATTTTTAGCTTCATCTGTTACCTGGCTGTACAACATGATACTTGTTCACTTGAACCTTTTCACAATATGCTTCCTATCACAAAGTAGATTTGCAGCTTCATAAAGTGTTATGACTCTTAAGATAGGACTGACATTTCAGCAACAGAAATTTGGATTAGACATGAAGAAAAGTCTAACAACAAGGACAGAGACTAGACAGCCTGGGATACTATGGGAACTGCAATAGACAGTGCAGTTTCTAAAACTAGATAGACATCCATCTGTCTAGAATAATGAGATAACTATAATCACTCCTATCTTGAAGCAAAAGTACAGACTTGATAATCCTGCCCAAATTTTTCCTATATAATTTCTGAGAATTCTATAATTAAATATTATTAATATATTTAAAAGTAAGATTTCATGCATATAATATAAATTAATTGGGTTTCAGGAGGTACTCCTGACACAAATCATATTGAGGCATTTACTATATTACAGAGACCTTTTTTAATGTCCTGTTCCTATGAATGAGATTTCATTAGCATTTGTGGATTACAACATAAATTAGCCAGAATCCCTTCAAGCATCATTGAACTCGTTAAAATTATATTTAGGTTCTAGGTGCATCCATGTTAACATATACATAAACTACAGTTAAAACAACAACAGAAAATCACACCATCTTCTTGTATTTGTATATTCCAAATAAGACTACTGCTGCCCTTGCAGGAAGGCTGAAACTGTTCTTAAAAGCTTAAGTGAAACAAAGTGTTTAAAAGAAATGGAGGAATAGTTTAAATGTTTTCTTATTCCCAAGCAACAGAAAGAAACTCTTTCAGAATATGTTTATGTGATGCTGAATTCTGCCATCAGATAATTTTTCATTAAAAAAACCCCCAAATTTTACAGAGAAATAAATTACTAAAAGGAGGATTTTTTATTTTTATTTTTATTTTTTTTTAGTTAACATTCATTGCTTGATACTTTAAATGCTGGAAAATACATACTAAGCTTTTTAAATAGCATTTAAGGGGCTATCATTACTATCCAGAAACTTGTTTTAAATGCTAATTAAAATCCTATAACTTTTAACAAACTTCCAAAATTCAGGATATTTTTATAGTATTTAAACTCCAAAGTAAACTAAGACTATTTTTAAAAATTGGATTTATGGAGGGGTTTTGAGTATAAATTCTGTCTGGAATTTCTCAAATGCTATAAAGGAGACTAAGACCTAAGAGTGCTACAGAGGCAGTTAGAAGGAACTCGGGCGGTATTGTGGGGGTCTGTGCATATTTGTTTTTAAAGCTTAAGGGTTAGTTTCAAAGATAATGATATGTCTCTGTGTGTGTTTTATTGCTAGAACAGGCTTATTTTTTAATCCTTCTGTGAAAAAAATTAATGCCTCCATGCAGTGTGCTTTAAGTGTCTTCCTAAGTGTTTAAAAAAAAAAAAAAAAGTTAAATTTCAGTTCTTCACTTTTCCTAGTTTAAGTATACACAAAAAATTGTGAAAGAATATCTGAATCAAATGTCTTTTTTAAAAAAAAAAAAAGTTATATAGGGAAACTAAGATTTCTTCCTGTTGTCTTTTTCTAAGACAACATTTTTGTTTAGCAATATAGGCATTTATTTTTAACACTCTGTTTCTTTACTGGTTGCCAAAAATGTCTTTACTTAAAGACAAAAAAGCTTTTGCTATTGAGATCTTTTTCCAAAGGCACTTAAGACTTGAGTGTTTTGAAATGTTGCAAAAGTTCCTAACCAGTTCAACTAGCCAGTGATTTTAAACCTCCCATGCCAGTGGCGGCTGTTTAGCGGTTAGAGCAGTCCCACCGAGAAAGCTGGTGCAGTTTGGTTCCTCTGCAGCTGGGAGCCAGTGCTGTGCCAGCGGCAGGAAAATGGCAAGCCCCATGCAGCTGGGCTGCAAGACCTTTTTACTCCAGATTTGTACCTCAGCGGAATCTCTTACTAATTTAAATAATCAGGAATTAGTAGAAGTAGAATATTGAAATACTGAAAATGCTGAAATACTGGAATACTGAAAATGCTGGAAAATGTGAACGTGATCTAGACTTTTTAATATAACTTTTAGATCAGCACCAGAAAAATCAACGCACTTGCAAAATGAGGTACAAGAAAAAGAATCACAGAATCATAGAATGTCAGGGATTGGAAGGGACCTCGAAAGATCATCCAGTCCAACCCCCCTGCTGGAGCAGGAACCTAAATGAGATCACAAAGGAAGGCATCCAGGCGGGTTCTGAATGTCTCCAGAGAAGGAGACTCCACAACCTCTCTGGGCAGCCTGTTCCAGTGCTCTGGCACCCTCACTGTAAAGAAGTTCTTTCTGAAGTTTAAGCAGAACCTCCTGTGTTCCAGCTTACACCCATTACCCCTTGTCCTATCATTGGGCATCACTGAGAAGAGCCTGGCTCCATTCTCGTGACATTTGCCCTTTACATATTTATAAACATTAATGAGGTCTCCCCTCAGTCTCCTCTTCTCCAAGCTAAAGAGACCCAGCTCAGATTTCTTAGCGTTTGCATTGTCTTCCCCTAAGATAATAAAGCACAGGCATTTATGCACCACTTAGGTCTTCAGTGAAGTTTGTACCTTATAAAAGATGTGTATCATTGTTCCCAGCCCAAAGGCACAGGAGCATGGGAAAACAGGAATTATTCCATAGTTGATATCAATCCAAATTATGTCCGTTGTGAAACACGCACCCCTGGTTGTAAAACCTGCATGTAACAATCTGTCTCAACAGATGTTGCAAGAACAAAGAGGGCTCTAATGGCAATTAAGGGATTAAATTATGCCCATCTTTCTAATCTGTCTCTTCCAGTGAAGATGTACATTAACAATGTTCAACTCTTCTGAATATGATAAATTGTAGCATGGCATTTTGAAAAAGCAGACTGCAGGTGAAAGACCTTCTGTTTAGGAGAACTGCTAATTTTTTGGAGACTACCTCTAAATTGAGGGCTGTTAGTCCTGCCAGCCTTTCATACTCAGAACGGAATTTGTTACATGAGAATGTTTCATTGGTTTTGCTGCAGCTATTAGCAGCCATAAATACTGTTAAACAAACCCCAGAAAAGCAAAAAAAAACCAATTGCTAGATGGAGAAGAGGTGGATAGCCACTTAGTTCTTGGTTAATTTCAGTGCGTGCTACAAAATCCAACAATAACATACCAAAAAACCTTGCTCCTTCTCACTGTGTTGCAATGGCTGAGCTCCATATTGGCATCAAAGTAACTCCAAGAACCTATTGCTAATAGTCAATCACCGTCATTTTCTGTCACCATCATGTAAGTAGCTACCTGCTTTGAGAATTTTGGAAATTTCTTCTGAATAACTGAAACGACCACATGTAGTTCACAGCCAGGTCTGCCCTGCCTTACACTGCATGGCCAGTGCAACGTTGGGCTGTACCCTCAGCACTGCTGAGTCCCAGGCCTGTGCCACTGCAAGGACTGTTGCTGATACCTTGTACAAAGCACAGAGACAACTCTTCACCATTTCAAAAAGCATCAGTCATGGGAGCAGTGGGGGTTTTGGGGGGGGG
>NW_010302672.1:0-2825 GCF_000700745.2 Antrostomus carolinensis | reverse complement strand
CCCCAACATTCTGTGATTCTGTGAATTAAATGCTGAGGTCAGCAGTTGGTCAGAGCTCAGCGGCAGATGCCAGGCTGTGGAACACGCTTAGCGAAGCTCGTAACAAAATCGTGGGATTATGTCCGTGGAAGGAGGGAAATCAAAAATCTCTTTAATTTGTGAGAAACGGGGCAAGAGACACAAGATCTTATTTTCAGATTTGCTGGAGGGGCTTTAATCCCACTAACATCTCACTTGCCAACTTCTGCAAAGGGGATGTTTCTGGGGACACAAAAACGCCACAAGGGACACAAGAACATCATGTCTGAGGACACAAGAACATCAACATGAAACACAGACTCTTGTTTGACTCAAATTTTCATCGACTCCAAAGTGTTGACTCAAATTTGACTGAGGAAGGATGGTTTTGGGGACACAAGGACATCAAAATTAAGCGCGGATTCTGTGGAGAGAAATTTTTGAGGGCAAAAGAACATCATATTTGACTGCAGACTGTGGAGAGATGATGTTGGGGACACAAGAACATCAACTTTAAGTGTAGACTCGTATTTGACTAAACACTGCAGACTGTGGAGGGAAGGTTTTGGGGACAGAACATCAAAATTAAGCACAGACTGGAGAGGTGATGTTGGGGACAGAAGAACATCAACATGAAGGGCAGACTCTGTGGAGAGAAGCTTCTGGTGATACAAGAACATCAAATTTGACTGCAGACTGTGAAGAGAAGTTTTTGGGGACACAAGAACATGAAAATAAAGCGCAGATTCTGTGGAGATGGTGTTGGGGACATGAGAATTTCAAGATTGACTGCAGATTGCGGAGAGATGACAGGGACACAAGAACATCAACATTAAGTGCAGACTTATTTGACTCAACACTGCAGACTGTGGAGAGAAGTTTTTCAGGACACAAGAACATCAAAATTAAGCACAGATTCTGTGGAGAAAAGTTCCTGGGGTCACAAGAACATCAACATTATTAAGTGCAGACTCCAAGAAGAGAAGTTTTGGGGACACAAGAAATTACAAACTGACTGCAGACTGTGGAGGAAAGTTTTTGGGGACACAAGAACATCAAAATTAAGCACAAACTCTGTGGAGGGAAGTTTCTGAGGGCACAAGAACTTCATATTTGACTACAGACTGTGGAGAGACATTGTTGGGGACACAAGAACATCAAGATTAAGTGCAGACTCTGAGAAGTTTCTGGAGACACAAGAACATGAACATTTAACTGCAGACTGTGGAGAGAAGCACGGAAGAGGATGAAGAGAAGTTCTCCCTGGTTTCAGGAACCACGTGAACTCGACCCATCCAAATTCACACTCCCATGAGCACAACTGAAGCCGGTGAGACCCCCGAGGAGCCAGGCTGCCCACTCACCCGGCGGTTGTGGTTGTGATCCAGCGACTTGAGGTGTTTCTGGATGATGCCGTACTGCATCGGGATGAAGAGGTCGCAGGCGGCGCAGTGAGCGGCCTCCACCTTTTTAATGAAGTGCTCCATGCCAACGTCTGGAAAGGAAGAGAACGGGATTAACCGGGAAATAATCCGGGATCTCTGCTGCGTTATGGATTCTACACCAACTGGCAGTACAACCTCCACCTCCTCGGTCCTTTCCAACTTCCTCCTCCTCCTCCTCCTCGGTCCTTTCCAACCTCCTCCTCTTCCTCCTCCTCAGCCCTTTCCAACCTCCTCCTCCTCCTCCTCCTCGGTCCTTTCCAACCTCCTCCTCTTCCTCCTCCTCGGTCCTTTCCAACCTCCTCCTCCTCCTCGGTCCTTTCCAACAAAGGACTCTTGCAGCCCCCGGGTAGTAGATCTTACCTTGCGTCAGATCCTGGTCCCTGTAAATCTGCTGAATAACCGCGTTGATGTCTTCAATTCCCTTACGACGCTCCTCGGTTTTCCTAGTTTTATTCGCCACGTATTCCTGTATGGCAAAATAGTTACTGTCAATCTTCTTCTTCCTCAGCTTTTAGGTCTGTCTCTGTAGTGAGCTCATCTTAAAGGTTTTACAAATCCCACCTCGTCCTGCAGGTCCTTCAGTGCTTAAATCCGACCACCAAAATCTGTGGTGGGCAACTATTTTATTTCCTACCAGTGCAACCAGTGAGACCAGAGGTCTTGGAAAAAGGCGGCAGTCAAGGCAGAGCTGGAGTAGTACCTCTGATGCTTTATCCCAACTTTACTCCACCTTCTCTAGCAGTTTCCAACAGACTTAGAGGAGCAGTTAAGGAGCTTTACAGCATCTCCAAAATAATAATGCCAATACTAATAATTTTTAAAACCCCCAAAATTCTTAAACTTCGAGGACAGAAACGTAACGAGAGGCTCACCTGGAGAAAATCAGCTGTTTGTTGAGGCAATTTGGTTCCAACAAACTTGAAATGTTCCTTATGGAATTTACTCTCCAGGTGACTGTTCATCTCGTCATCGTAAAAAGTCCGATATTTGCATAAGGAACAAACAAATTGGATCCTGTTGACAGAATCAGAGGTGAAGGGAAGTGATATTAGTGATATTATTAGTGATATTATTAGTGATATTATTAGTGATATTATTAGTGATATTCAAACTGAATCATTCCACCTCAACGTGGCACCAGCTGGTAGGAGAGCAAAGCAATTTCCATGAGGAACAGACAAAACACTGGGACAACTGGGAACAAACAGATGGACCCCAGCTGCCAGGACTCCAGTCCCAGAGAAGAAAACATCAGGAGGAGGAAGAGGTGGGAGAGGGAAGAGGAAGAGGGAAAAAAGATTTAAAAATTAAAATAAAATTTTAAAACCCCCCAAAATACAAAATAATAAAATAAAAAAGAAC
>NW_010302671.1:0-1705 GCF_000700745.2 Antrostomus carolinensis | reverse complement strand
TCCCTCTCTGCAGGGCTACTCTCCAGCCTCTGGTTCCCCAGTGGTTAGGGGGATGGTTAGGTATGAAGGTAGGTAGGGCAGGCTGATCTTCACTTTATAGTCTGGGAATGCATGGACTTGTTGAATATATATCTGAATGTGACTCAGACCTGGAAACTAGAACCTAAGTGCCTCAGCTCCTCACTGGAAAATTCACTAGTGCATCCAACAACAAGAGTTCAACAACCCTTGAACAAGTTCCTTACCCCAGCCTAGGCAGCCAAAGGAGACATAGTCAGGATTTAGGACTATGTGCCTTTCCTTCTATCTTCCAACCAGCATCTCACAACTTTTGAAAGCTTTTAAGATGCAAGTGCACTTTTCCACTAATCTGCAAAGCTCTGCAAATGCCTCTTCCCCTAACTATTAATAACGATGCAGCCAGGAGGAGTTCATGGGGAGGACCAAGGAACAGGTGGCAGTGATAATGTTACACTGGAAAAGAGCAGAGCTGCCGCTGCCCATGTGTTGAGGAGCTAATGTCTCACATTCATTGTCGTGTGCTAGAATGCACTTGGAGCACAGAGAAATGTCACACAGATGTCAGACACAATCTGCTAATCCAAGTCCAAGAGTGAGTTCATTGTACCAACCTCCCAATGGCCAGACCAAGGCAGAACTGCAAAAGCTGCTTTTGTTTCAATTTAAATTTCCAGCTACTGCAGAAATAATTTAAAGCACCAATGAACACACATGAACATCTCTTTGTCAGTCACACTAGATCCTAAGTGCTATTAGGGAGGTCAAGAAAGCCCAACCCTGGTGTTTAAGAGCTAGGCTTCTGGTGCACACCAGATCATCTGGTATAGTCAATACCGACAGATTCCTGACTCAGGTTCTTCAAGCCTAAAACTACATATATACAAAACCAACTTAGTCAATGCCTTGGGTTTTTAAGTCTTTGCCACTTGCAACCACCACTTCAATCCAGATCCTTTGAAAAATCAATCATATCTTCATGTCTCAAAATACCCCTTCAAGTCATTGAAGCCGTATGAGGTGAGGCTGAAGTCACTTGGTTTGTTCAGCCTGGAGAAGAGGAGACTGAGAGGAGATCTCATGGTGGTCTAGAACTTCCTCCCAAGGGGAAGAGGAGGGGCAGGCGCTGATCTCTTCTCTCTGGCCACCAACGACTGCCAGGAGCAGAGGAAATGGCAGGAAGATGTGGCAGGGGAGGGGGAGGTTGGCCATGAGGAGAAGGTTCTTGAGGCAGAGGGTGGTGGAGCACTGGAACAGGCTCCCCAGGGAGGTGCTCATGGCCCCAAGCCTGACAAGATTCCAGAAGCATTTGGCCACCATGTGCCCTCAGGGACATGGTCTGAATGTTGGGCTTGTCCTGTGCAGGGACAGGAGATGGATTCGATGATCCTTGTGGGTCCTTTCCAACTCACAGCATTCTAGGATTCTATGAAGTATTTAACTCTACTCACCAAGTTTAAGGTTATCAGTATAATAATAATTGAATAATTCTTTTATCCTAAAATGATGCTATAAATTCATCAGTGTTGTAATTGCTTTATCCAACACATCAACAGGGTATGTGTATGGCTGTCCAGAGCAATCAGACAGCAAAATAAAAAAGCATCCTAACATGTACTGTTAGAGAGGTATAAAAATATCAGCTGAAATCTAGTTTGCTTTTCACAGAATCACAGAATGGTGGGGT
>NW_010302670.1:0-29026 GCF_000700745.2 Antrostomus carolinensis | reverse complement strand
TGACTTTCCCTTGGTGAAGCCATGTTGACTGACCCTCTTATCCTTGATATGCCTTGTACACCCTGCTTTAATCTAAATTGTTGCAGTGAGTTGCTCTTTTTACCATGTTATTGAGTTGATGACATCAACCTTTGCAGGTGATGACATCAGCCTTAGCAGGGAAAGGCAGAATTTTGAGAACAGATTGGGCAGTTAAATAGAGGAAGAATGAATTTCAAACTCTTATGCTTTTAAATACATGTGCTTTAAAGCCTTTTTTTGTAGAGCTTTCTCCTGGAAACTAATAGAGTGTGTGAGCAATCCTATTTTGGCTGAGTCATGCCCATAAAATTAGTTGTAGTTCAGAGTCCATCTCACCTTGCAGAGGCAGGGAGGATGATAAGGATTATTTTCTGTAACTTGTGTATAAATTGGGTTACCTTTCAAATGAACAGATTTATAAAATTATTACATAGCAGCATATGAGTTACCATTTTGGGATATACAATTATAAAATAATAATAATGACTTTCATTAATACATTGGAAAAACTTGTAACTTGAGTCACATAAGCTTAATTTTTCATAATGTCAAACATATAATAAAAGCCAATAAACTAGACTTAATTACAAGGAAAGGCAAAATATTCAGTTGCAGAGAAAAGAGTAAAAGCATCGCTTACCTCAAAACTTACAGATCCATTGTGATCAGTGTCAAATGCATTAAACAGAAAATGTGCATAAGTTGTGGAATCTACAATTTAAAACAGTAAAAATAATTCATAGTAAGCATATCTTATTTCATTCAATTTCATACCATGAAAAAGTTTTATACCAAGATCTATTTTGATACCAAAATTTGATAGCAGGACTAAATTTTCAATTCAGTTTAAACTTCTTTTTTGGCAGAGGAGGAGGGATAAACTATAAATGCAATTATGTGAGTAGCTACACTGTTAGGAACAGAAAATCTAAAATTCTGATTTAGAATATCTTTATTGATTTTCATTCCCATTTCTCCTAATCACTGATAACAGAACAAATAGCAAAGAATTAATGTTATTGTACCTGGAAACAAGCTGTGTTAATGGGAACGCTACTTTATCAGTTAAATGACCATGATAGGGGATCTATCTCATATATCAAAAAAATAAAATTTGTTAATTTGTTCACTTTAAATGAGGGAAACAGACACTACCATGAACACAGACCTGTTGCCCACATGGTAGCCAAACTTGTCAGAAAGCTGCTGCTAGGCTTGGGTCATATGCTTACCTAGAGCTGAGATAAAATCCTGTCCAGAGAAGCAGAGTCTTAAAGCTGGTTTGCTGCTTAATCCCCATGAACATTTTATGAGGGCCAGGTGCTCAAAAACCTTGGAAAAACTGGCTGTGACCAACTGAAGTGGTCAATAGGGCTCAGAGAGATGACCTTAAATGAGTGATCCCTTTGCTAATTATTTGTATACTTTTCAAACCTACTGACCAGTGCATATCGACTCGTTTTAGAAACACAAGACAGCATGACTATAAATCTGTTAAGCCTTTAAGTTTTTGTAAAGATCCATGTTTCCATTTCCACTGAATGCCTTCTGAGAGGCACAATCTGCTCCAGGAGCAACATATTGCAAAGAGAGAACTTCTCCAGAGACTGCCCTGTTGATATGAGATACAAGCTGCTGGGGTCATGGGAAGTCAGCTTTCCTCAGTGTCTTTTCCCTCCCTCAAAACCATGCAAATTAATGTAGGCTGAGGTATTGTTTACTTTCAATACTCATTGCTTTGCTTTTTTTACTTCATGTATTTACATTAATTTTAGGTTAATTAACGTTAACCTCACAAACTTTTAGTACAGTGAGAAGTGTTATGAAATCTTTGTCCCCCTTCCAGGACAAAACCTCCCTCGTCATTGAAAAACCTCACCAGTGCCGAGATGCCTTTTTCTGATTTCTTGGCACTAAACCACTTTACCTTTCATATTAATCCTGAAAACCTTTATTTTTTGCAGCCCAAAATATTGTTTTAAATTAAAATGAGTGATAGCTTTGTGTTACTCACCTGAAATGACACCTTGACACCAAGGAACCAAATATACGAAAACCCTAAACTTTGGGCTTTACAGAGTCAGACCTGATATTAGTAAGTAAAGTTTCTGATCTTACTTCAATATGTCAATTTCATATAATGTGAAATAATTGTAAAAACAAAAAACTCCGCAACCTTTAAACCATGTATCTGTTAATTCATTTTCAGAGATTTAAAAAAAAAAAACCCCAACCCACAATCAAGACATTCATTCATTCATTCATGTATCCAGTCATCAGTGTAATTGCTTAAGCATGGCCTAGCAGATAAATTCCCACTGTAATTGAAAAATATTTTTTTATTGAGTTCAGTTTATATTTAGAATTTTAATTGTCATATTTTCTATAATGCACTGAGACTTCTGTTGTGCAACAGAATATATTATGCAAACCATCTTCAGGAAAAAAACATAAGGTATAATAATTGTAAACTGCATTTTAAATAGCTTCCCATTCTCTTAAAAAAATGTGAAATATTCCTAACTGTTTTGTGTAGATTTATAGAAAACACAAAGGTTAACACAAAGGTTTTTTATTGTTTGCTGCCCATACATCATACGATATACTACTCTTTTTGTATGATAGTATATGAAAAAAAAAATCTCTGGTTGAAGGATCCTTTCTTTCTAGTAACCCCTTCTGAAAAAAAAAAAAAAAAAAAAATCAAAGGTCTTTTTCAAGGTTGTTTGTTCAAGGAATTCAGAAATTTTGCCTTCAAAAACACAGCAGGATGAGGTACACTAGTCTTTTAATTGGTGCTATTTAATATTTCCCTCCCCCACCCCTGCCCCTCTAAATATAAAACATTAATCACATTAGAAAAAAGCTTAACTTAAAATAAAATATGTTTTATTTTCAGGGATCTGATATCATAACTAGTAGGCTAAATTGATATTTTGACAGGTTGAGACAAGAACAGATGTTAAATCAGAATTCCTTTGAAACAGACCATTAAAGCATTTTAAATGTCAGAGACAAAAAATCGTAGTCGTTATACATCTGAGTATGCCTTATCAACCCATGAACATAATCTGTTCTGTTCATAACTGAGGAGGAGTATAATAATTAATCGGTGTGTGGATTCTCATCTATGACCTGGCCGACTGAAGAACAAATCCCAAGTTGTATTTCAGGCGGTCCACTGCATGAATGCAGGGGACCTATTCATTTGCCTCTATGGCAGTGGTTTTCTAAAAAATAAGTTATTGGAGTGCCTTTCTGGCATGGAAAGCTTTTTACAGAGCTACTCCTGCCTTTTAAAATGCATTGCTTTTACTGCAATCCAGTGTCATCTTTGCTACTCTTGTGGGCCCCTTGTTGTCTTTCTACTCCTCCTGTACCTTGTCCTGCAAAGTCTTGAAAGCTGCTAGATGAAGTGACTTGCTGGATGACATTGAAAAATAACTTCTTGGTGATTGCTTGGTCACCGCGAAGCTTAAAAATCTTACAGAACATAATTTGGTTTGCTCAGATATGAATTGTTATAACGATACATCATGTTGTATCTGGTTTTGCATTACATAGACAATTGGGGCACAGATCTACATGTACGACATATTTTAATTTGGGAAAACTTTCGAATTTTTTTTTTCCTCTTTAATATTCAGACCTACATAAAAACCATTTTTTTAAGCACAACTGAAATTGAAAGGCCTTGATGGTCACTTCTCAGTGCTCTTCATTGAAATCTCTGAAATGGCTTTATTATGAAAGCTGAAAATGCTTTTACAACATTTGTTACTGATAAGTGAATTATTTGGATTCGATACTTTTCTACCCTGCTAAAAATCTTTTTACTGTTTCTTACTAAAGTTAAAAGAAGCAAGAAGAAAAAGCATTTTATTTTTCAGAAATGTGTAGCTCCCTCGCTGCAGATAGAATAATGGCATTGTTGAAACTGTAGCCCATAGTGTGACTGTGTGCCCCTATAACATAGTATTGCCATTGCTACTTGGAAGCCACAAGTTTTATAGGGAGCTTGCCCCAGAAGGGAGGCTCGTCAGCTTGCAGCTTTGTTTCCTGTGGTGTAGCTGTGACAACAGTCTCTCAAACGGATCAGGTTTCTAAGCTCATTGGTTTTACTTTTGTGGTGCAGCTATAGCTTTATACAGCTAGCAGAAACAGGCAGTTATTTTATGCAGAAGTAGGTATTTATGACTCTAACGTAATGATGCAGTGGAGTGAAGAACTTTTTGGCTCATTTGCTTGCAGAGGCCTTGAGCAGCAAAGAGATGGGATGCAGTGCAGAGAGCTCGTGTGGGATGAAAGGGGATGGGGCACAGGCTGGCAATGGAGACCCCACAGCTATAAACAACTCACCTGTGGTCAGTTAAAGAAATGCAGGTGGGGGGCTAGACAAAACTGGGTTTATGGGTAGCAAAGAGAAAAAATAATTAGTATCTAACACATGTAAAGGGTATGACCTATAATAGATTTGGGTGCAATGTGGAGCTGCAAACAAATGGAGAAAAAGAAAGGCAGAAAAATGTGTTAGCAAACATGCAGAAATGACCCCAGGTGGATCCCAGAACAAGGAAGAAGAAAGCACCAACTTGAGCACCCTATTCCTCCTAGGGAAGGACTACAGATGCTGACATTCCATTGCAATCCCCACCTCCTCTCCCAAATGATGCCACTACCCTAAAGGCCCAGAGGACTAGCAGAAGGGTGAGCATAAGCACCAGGAAAAGGATAGAAACTAAGAATTGTGTATATAACAATTTTAATTACATTAATATTCTTTCCTTTCTGTAACAATTAGGTCTCGACTAGTAAAGATTAGGCTTTTAAGATTACATTTATTCTCGCAATAGCTTTTACCTTTACTTGTATAAAAGGTGAGCTTTCCCTTTGCCCATAAACAATTTGAGTGTAACAACAGAAAATATCTTTTTTAAAAAAATATTATTATTATTTTAAGTGTAGTAAAGGTGTAGTAAATCACATGCAGACATGCAGAGAATTATTTTCACTAGCCAGGGTAACTGAAAAATATACTATCTGGAACTGTAGTTGTTAGCCTGGTTTAAAAGCTTAAACACAGAAATGATCAGTGGGCAGGTCGACTCTTTTAGCCTTTTGTTCTTCCCTATTGTGTGTGCCTACTTGTTAAGGATTTCAATGATTGTAATCCACACTGAATGCTGCTCTTTACCTTCTAGGTCTTTATTCAAAATAAAACTAATTGGGAGATGTTTTGTTCCTACCAATTAAATACGCTTGTTTAAAAAATACAAGTGAAAAAAAAGAGCTATGGAAGTCCCAGAGAAACATGCAAATCTCAAGAGCAGTGGGAGAAGATGAAGAGGCAGGATTGAAGAGCTGTAGGAGAATATGAAGAGGGAGTGTTGAATGGTAAAAGCCATGATAAAAGAGGCAGAAAAAAGAGGAAAACAATTCAAACTAAAAGAAAATCAAAGGTTCAAGGTAAAAAACTATTATACATTTTTGTGTTACCTTAATTGCACTAAAAGATAATGAAGACAAATAAATTAATTAAACCATTGGAAATCAATTAATTGAAAGTAAGAGTAGCAAAAAAAAGCCCTCTTTAAGTAGAGAAACCCCATAAAAGTCAAGGGGGTTCTGCCATTGATATTAGAGGACACCTGTAGTGCTTCCTATAGTTTTCATTCTTACTGTGAAAGGTTTGGTGGAACAAAAGAGAATGGGGAAGACTGTGTAGAAAGTTTGAAAGGTAATAACCTAGTCAGGGAAACCTGGTTCTCAGAGATACCCTATACACAGGTGGTAATGTCATAACAGGATACTCATTTCTTGTGGATAACATTGCATTTCATTCAGAAATGTATACTTTAAAATATGTCCAGCCATCAAGTAAGTACCCCATGAGTTCAGACAGAGCTTGAGACAACAATCTTGTTAATTTGAACAACAGGCTCTTTTGTCAGACTTAGAAACTAACAAACAACTCTCTGTACACTGTGCTACTAATTACGTCTGCCAAGTACTCACCTCCCTGTGGAAAGAACTGAGAGTAAATCTCTTTGAATGTTTCTTCATTGACAACACCACTGGGACATTCCTGAAAAAGGTGAAAGACGAGAAATGAATAGCATCCAATCTGGTTGAGTCAAATCATGTGCTCAAGAAGCCACATAGAACATGTATGTGATTCCAACATGTCTGATTTTGCACTTTCAACCAAATATTAATGCATTAAATGTGTATCACGTTGAAGTATCCTCATAAAGAGTTCCCACGGGACAAAAATGTCTTCTGTGCCATATATCTAAACTTCAGTCTTGAGACCAGAGTGACAGAGGTGAGCAGCAACCGCTCTGCTGCAGTGCATGGAGCTATGGGCGTCACTGTGGACCATGGGTGGTCAGTCCCACAGCTGTTAGCAGCACTCAAACAAGCAGTAATGCAAACTGCATTTGCAGTTAGGTATTAATGATACAACATGCAGTCATATTTTAACTGAAGAATTATATCCAATTAACTCAAAAGAACGTGCCACAGAAGATCTTATTAAAACCTCGCAGATCCTTCTCTCTCTTTATGTCTTGTTCATAAACTGAAATATGTAAGAAAGAATAAGCAGAACGTGTCAGAGCAGGGTGATTACAGAGAAAATAAAAGGAAGTGAAGGAGAAGAAAAAAGAGTATTAGAGCAGTGACTTTACAAAAATGACTTATGTAAAGGGGTAGGAAAAGCAGAAGGAACACTGTACTGTTTACTAAATCATGCATAGCCCTGAATTTGTTAGACTGAACAGATGACTTTGAGCAATGCACTTAATTTCTAGTTGCCTTAATTCTAAAGAAGGACTTCTGTGTTAAAGAAGACACAGAGAGTGAAAAAAAAACTTGGCAAGCTTTTTAAAAGGAAAGTAGCTCTTGAAAGAAAGGCGAGTAAGACAACACAAATTAAGTGTTAAGGTTTATAGATTTGCTTTTGTCTGTTGCTATGCTATTTGGACTGACGTGCTCCTAGTCCTAAACTGGGGAAAAGAAATAGCTTTAAGTGAAGATAAAGAACATCTTTGTAACATCTTTCACCAGTGTAATAACAGCTTTTCCTGTGATAGCAAATGATATTTCTATTAGACCAAATAAGGAACACTGAGATATTCGTAGTTTTGACAACTTCTGCTAAGAAACAAATACTACAATCTTACTAATGGAGAGATGAGTGCACCACCTGAAAAATGCATGTCAGATCTGTAGATCCAGGCTTATTTTGATTTATGTCACTTATACTCAGCCAAAATCAGCTCTTTACCATAACTAAGCACATGTAAACACATAGCAAGAAACAATTCTGTTCAGAACAGACAGACAAAGAGTGGTCATGGAGACAGAACTACGGAATTATTTGTGCCTGGTCACAGAGGCTGTCACTGATGGAGGCAGAATTAGAGCACCTGTCTCTGTAAGACTAGTTATATATTGACTGCTGGGCTGCACTACCTTTCAAACCAAAGCCTTTGGGAAATGGGGGGAACAGTGAAATGCATCTAGCATCTCTACCCTTCATCTGGTAAGGAGCAATCTATTAATTAAGGTGGCACCTCCCTGCCTGTCATTTATTTGGGTGCAAGTGCATTCTAAAACATCTCTCTGCTCTACCAGCTTCCCAAATAGACTGTAGTCAGATGGTCTCACATCTCTGTGGTCCACAGTAGGTTTACTACATTGCTTTAGTTTTTATGGGAAGTCTTTTGGAGTTAAGTAAGTACATGCAAAAGAGCAGTATTTTTATTTGTATTGTACTTTAAAATAAAGAAAACATTAGTAAAGTGTTCAGATACTCATTGATATAACAATATAGTTTTTCAATATAGAAAATATGAAAGTATTCCACAAATTTCTCTTCCAAGCATACATGGATATATACTCTACATAATTCCCAGAACTGCTCAAGAAAGAATAATGCAGCCTACTCTCTGAGGTGGGTGGGAGTGTGAAAGGACAACACAGTATTTTAGAATTTAGAAAAAGAAGCCAGAGCTTCTTTCTGTTCTGCATGTGACTTCTTTTCAGACAAAAAGCTAGGCACATTTTGAATTAACTAAAAAGAAAACCTATATATTTTAATTTGTACAACTCAGATTTTGCTTTTTTTTTTTTTTATTTTTCTGAGAGACTTAACAAATAATGAATGAAAAAATGTGCATTTAGGTTCATCTACCTCTGTGGCTATTAACACATAAAGTGATTTTTCTACCTTTTCTTTGGATGAGAAAGACATTCAAAATATGTTAATTTTGCAAAGAGTGCTTTCCCCTTTTTTACAGGAAATGTCAGAAACTCCAACTGTGTCAGTCCTTAGTCTGAAGCTGTGAAGAATAAGACTCCCATTTCCTGACTGCCTTTAAATGTTATATTGTTAGAAAAAAATTAAAGGTACTTTGGAAAAAATTGTCTAATTCATTATTTGTTAATTCAAAACAAGTTAGCAGCCTGTTTTTAGATAAATACATGATCTACATACCTTATTTAAAGGTAGTATTTTTTTCTGTCACTTAATGAACGCCAGTTTCACCAGACTGTTTGAAAGAAACACTGCTTGAAAAGTCAACCTACTTTCACAGATTTGCATATTAGTAGAGCCAAGAATGACCTCTAGTTTATCTCGGCTGACCCTCTGCATTTTCCTCTGCTCTTACCACAGTATTGCCAGAAATATCTTACCTTTTGCATCCTTGGAGATCTGTAGTCATGGTATCTTAAGGACATTCATTAAAAATCTGTGATGCTGGCCAATTAATCTTATCAGAAATTATCAGTTGAAACTTTTCTTTCTTCAGCTTGGATCTTTCCTCTGAGACTATACCAGACTGTGAACACTCCTGTTCTTAAATAATTTTAAGCTAAATATATATATAGCCAACATAATTTATCTCCAAGACTGCTCTTTTCTTGACTCATAAATCTGGCTTTATTGTGTTTATCAGATTTCTCTAGTTCAGTAAAAGAGATTTAATATTGTAATTGTTAAGCATGCCCCATGGCTTTATATCAAGTTATTGCTGACTTTTTCCATTGTACCAACTGTAATTAAAAAAAAATAATCTTTCTAACCTTTCATTAAACTCTTATAAAAGAAAGAAAAATAATTAAATAGTTTGAAAGGAAAATGTAAGGCTTATTTAAACCATCTTTAATATTTTTTTTTCCTCTGGCTGTATATAGTTTGTTTTGTCACAGAAGATTTCTGTTTGACAGTCTTTTAAAATTGCCTTAATAATGTATTTTATTTTTCTTCTGGAAAATAAAAAGGAAGAAAAGTCCATCTTGAACAGTTTTTCCTGAGTTCAGTCCTCTCTCCTTTAAACAGAAAATAAGGTAAACTGACAGAAAGAAGAGACAGAATAATAAATATCATTCTGCCTTTTGATGATCTCTCTTGCCTGCATTTTACTGCTGGGAAATTACACCTCCAGCACATGGTCTTATGAGCCCCTCCAGAACCTGTAAATTATTTACAAGCTTCATGCTGTCTAAGGTATCTTTTTTTCAGTATTTCTAATACTGCAATAGCTGGATTCTTCTTCAACACCCTTTTCAGACAAGAAGCAAACCAAAAAAGACACAAAAAAGGAGAAATAGTGAAATGTAGGAAAGAGAAAGAAAGAGAAACAAACTCAAAGCTTAGACTTGTGTCTGTATAATAAACAATTCTGTGTGATGGATTAAGCAGTATTAGGAGCTCTGGCAATTTTAAATATATTTTAATTATGGGCTTTTGCATGACAAGTTCTTCATCCCATGCTTTATTTTCTGTCAGTGTTTGCTCTGCTTCATTTTAGATATATGTTCATGTCCACTGACTTAATTATCTCTGACAATATTTTTTGCATGTACTTCTCTTGTGACTGAAAATCTAAATTTTCCATAAACACAAGACTTAATGGAAGAACTTGTACATAATTTTTAAATAGATGCATATACTTTAAAGATCATTCTACCAAAAATCCCACAACCTAAACCCACAGTTGCTTTTCATAGCCCAGTTCAGTTCCTAATTTTTTGTTTGAGTATTATAGGGCTTTGATCAAAACAGTATGAGAATTGAACAAATGGCCTTGATTTAATAACATAATCTAGGCCAAATTAATAATGAAGTCTGGGCCAACAGACACCTCATGAAGCTCAAGAAGAATTGCGATATGTTCTGCATCTGGGAAGAAATTGTCCCCTTCCCCACTATCAGCTGAACTGGCTGAATGACAGCACTGCCAAAAAGGCCGAGGGGTTACAGTGGATGTCAAGCTGAGTACGAGCCAGCAAAGAACTCTCCCTGCAAATAAGATAAACCAACACTGGGCCAAGGCCAGCAGGCTGAGGGAGTTACTTTCTCTCTACTTGGGACAGTTTTGGTGCTTTCTCAGGGATGTGGAGGAACACAAGAGGGTTCAGCAGAAGGCCATGAAGACTGCTAGGGATGAAAGTACATGGGCAACAAGGAGGGACTGGGAGAGCTGGGCTTGTTTAGTCTAGGCCATTGCTAAAGCATGAGCTAATAACAGCCCACCCAAAGAGTAGTAACAGAGATAAAGGAACCAAACTCTTAGTGGGGATAGACAATTTCACAAAGTTCAGTGGCCACACCAGGAAAAACTTTTTCACTCTTCTTGGTACTCTGAAGTGTGGTAATGCTTGAGACAGCCCTTAATTTCAGTAAAAATTTGTGCTGTTGAACAGCCTTGGAAAGTTGTCTGTGTATGTGGTAGAGCTTTTCTAAGGGATGAGATAAGAGGCTTTATTTGGTAAGTGGACCTTGATAATTTGTCATTATGAACAGGAACATATTGATCAGGACAGAAAGGTGTGGATTAGAGACCTGAGACAATAGTTTTTGAAGCTTGTCTTTTTTCAGTCTTTAATGCTTTTAAGGTTTAGGAAAATTAACTTTTAGCTTTATAAACTCTCTACTTCCAAAGCTACATACCTAAGGTTGATTTAAATTTGCTATATTTAATGGTTTTTCTGATGTATGTGATTGAAAGGTAGGCCTTCTTATGACTTTTATATTTGCAAAAAACTGAGCCAAATGATAATTATTCAATTCACATGGGTTGCAATACCAAATCAATTTTTCCCACTAAGAAATAAAATTGGTGGTTTTGGACTAAACATCTAGTTTTATTCAGAAAAAAACCCATGTCTTTGGTTTTTAATCAATATACATTGATGTGTATTTAGCCTATATTGGCCTCCCACAGCAAGGCACGAGTGCTTTATCAGAGAGAATAATTTTTCTAGTGTGGCTACAGTAATGTATTATATCAGCAAAGTTTATACTTGAAATATAGAGTATTTTTTCTAGGCTTATAGAAAATTTAACCACAAGGGAACTCAGGTGATCTGAAAATTCATTTGCTAAAGTATTTAAGCACTATATAAATTATCTGGAACAAGCTCAGTGATACTCAGTTCACAAATTACTCCTATCTTGATCCTCCCCCAAAATAAAATGTGTCAAAAGCAGTGCACATAAGAAACTAAGGTACAAACAGTCCCTCCAATGATAGAAAAGGTAAGGACTCTGGTGAAACATAGAATCATAGAATTATTTTGGCTGGAAAAGACATGCATCAAGTCCAATATGTCTACCTTGATCTCTTTATGGCTTTTTAAAAGGAGAAACAACAGACAAATCTCACTCTCAAAGAGCCCCTTTGTACCCTGACACAGAAGCTGACCACTGATAGCAGCATGACATCCACCCTGAAGACTTTTGCCAGAACAGTTGGTCAGGTGTTGAACTGCAGCAGCTGAGACAAGCAAATATTTGTCATACAGATGCAACATGAGATCCAAACAAATAGACTCATAAATCCTACCAACTGCCACTTTCAAAACCTAAATCTAGGTCTCTGACCCTCAAAGTCCCTATGCTTTGCCAATTCACTTCAGATAACAGTGTTTTGCTTCCTCTTGTTGCTGTTCAGGTAATGACTGTGTAGCCATAAGCTGATTGCAACCAGGAGGGTAAATAGTTAGAAAGCAGAAGAGTGATGGTGGGAGGAACAGAGACAAATAGAAAAAGTTCTCTCAAACAAGTAATGAAAATAGTTTGAGCTTGTAGAAATGATGAATATTATTCTAAGTGTTGTTATGATTATGCTGCGGGGTTATTAAAAATGCACATACATATCTTATGTGTAGATGGGATAATTGGCTGAGCAGGGGTGGTAAAGTTATACCACATGAAGTTAAAGTGGCAAAATAAAAATAAAATCTGGAAGTGACATAAATGAGAAAGAGCAACAATGGCATAGTGATGGTAATTTCAATGGCAAGGTTTCTGAGGCGTTTAAGTTTCCTTCCTAGAGCTGCAAATCTGCAACATCTCATTTCAAACGCCACCTTTGAATGCCTGCTGCTTAATGTAACATCCCAGTTTGCTTTCAGCACAAAGTAACCCTAACTTTTTCCCAGATTTGCCAACCCACTGGGCTCCTCCAGAGCTGCTCTGTTCTGCCAAAGGATGGATCTTGTTCCCATTAATTTCTGTGCTCATTTCCCTGTTCATTTCCCTCCACTCTGCAGGGATAGCTGACTGCAGAGCCTTGTCTCAGTTCCTCTGGCTGCTGCCTTACTCCTGCCTGTCTCTTTTCTCTTTACCCTTGCAATGGGCACCAAGCCCTATTTCACACAGTCTCTGTTTCCTAGTTCTTGGAAGAACAGGTCTATCAACACTCCTCTGAATCCTTGCATCTCAAAGCCTTTTTGAGGTCCTAATTTTTTCTTCCCTTTCAGAAGCTCCTTCACAAATAACCCTTAGTCAGACTTTGAACAAATATTAACACATTTGTCAGACATAACAGTCCAAGATCAAAGCAAGAATGCATCAGATGACAGATAGATGCAAATTTCCAGTCAGGCAGATCCAAAATCCCAGCTCACTTTTAAGAACTGGCACATTCTGTGAAAAGCATGAAAGAGTAACTTTCCTAATATTCTTTCTGCATTCTCACTTTGTGTCAGATCTTGCCTTGTGCTTTTGCTGTAGTATAAGCCAGAGAAAGGATGGAGAGAGAGAACCCTTTCCTGGAAAAAAAGGAGGTGCAATTCAGGATTGCCAGCATGAGGGAGTGTCATCACGTTACATTGATATGGGAAACAGGAAAACCTAGTGCTATCTCAGCAGCTGCAGCACTTGTGGGCCATGAGAAATGGATGCTCTTAATTTGGCAAGCAGAAGCAATATTAAAAAATTACTTATTTGGACATTAAAGGAAACTATTCAAAGATAATATAAGTAATTATGTATGATATTCATCAAAATAAGTTTTATTTTGACTAGGTGTTCTATTTAATTGCAAATAATTAATGGTAGTGGATAATGTCCTGGTGTGGGCCTGCACATGCAAAATAGGAGAAGCTTATACACTAAATTTGTCTAAAAATCTCATAGCCTGCAGACACAAGAAGAAAAAAATTCAATGGCTGCTACACCTTATTCCTCTAGGGCCAATGCAGGAACTGGCTTTTTACAGTTTTACTGTGCCTTATGGCTTTGATAGTATCCAGTTGACATAATATAAAATGATTTTGTCATGTCTGCAGACCACTGAATGTACTTCAAGCAGAGCAGAAAACAAAAACACAAGCTAATATACTTATAAACTAAACTCGTTTATATTTTATTTATACTTAATAAAACTGTTCAGATTTTATAAGCATGCTGCTCCTGGCTGCATGCTGGATTTTGTCAGGTTTTGTGGTAAAAGCTTGTCTGTACACCCACAGAGGAGCACAAAGAGACAATGGCAGGTTGGGGAGCCCAACTAATGCCCTGGCCTGGCTGCTCCCAGGCCATCCCAGGAGCCATCAGCCCATCAAAAGCCTAGCTCCATGAGCCCAGAGGAGCACAGAGGTACAAAGGTAAGTGGGAACCAAATTAAGGACTGAGAGGAAGGGACATACTGTCCTGGACCCTCCTGGGGATGTCCCAGGGAGCCTCAGCCCCAGTGTCAGGGCTTCAAGATGAGTGAATGTTTGGGGTGAAGGGGGTTGTGGCCCCAGGGTAGGGGACACATTATGGAATGCAAGGGAAGAGCATTTTGGGATTGCACAGGACTTGTTACGGGAGGTTCCTTTATGGGAACCAAAGTTGGTCAAAGGGAGGGACTTAGGTGATTTGAGGACAAGTGTGGGAAAATAGAGGGGTGAGGGGATAAAAAGTAATGTATATGGTTGGCTGGTCAGTTTGCTTGTCTGGCCATGCCTTGTGCCTGACCAGGGCAGTCTGTCCTGCTTTCTTATTAAGCTCCTTTCCAGCTCTTCCCTGGGTGATGGCTCTCCATTCTATTCTGTGTGTGCACAGGTGTGCATGGGGGTGGGAGTGCAGCAGCTGGGGCCAGACCACAGGTTGGAGGGCCCTAGTGCAGCAATTGGAACGTGTGCGGGGGTGTGAGTGCTAGTGAAGATCAAGTTGAATAAGCTGGTAAGCAGGTGACATGACTTGGATGGCAGGATGTGAGTGAGTCTCTAAGGGTAAGACCATGGTGAAGTTGGCTCCTGGGGACTTAGGGAGTCCTGGTCAGCTTTGCGTGTATGCATGAGATGGTCTGTACCAGCAACAGGAGTGGAGCTGCAGCCTCCAGGGCTCTTATGCCCAGGTGCCAGCAACTGGGGAAACGGGAACCCAGGAGCAGCTACTGGGCATGTGAGCCTTGAGTCTGAGCCTCGCTGCTGGGGGGATCCACACTGTACGTATATGTGTGCATGTGTATATATGTATTCTCATTAGTGGACCTCCATCCTGCTCAGCCACAGCGGGATGCAGGATGAGGTTGTTACCTGTGTTCATGTGACTGCTCTGTGCATCTTTCTGAACTGTGTGGCTGGTCATGTATATATGTGATGTATACATGTGCTCTGTGTGTGTGTGTCTAATGGGAATACATCTTCAGCTTCACTACTGAATGGATCTAGGGGCATGGAAACAGCCTCTTCTCTCTCATGCTGTTGAACCTGGCCTGATGTTTTCCTCCAAGAAATGTAATTATTTCATTTATTTTATTTAATACATTTATATAATTCAATACATTAATTAATCAGTACTGTATTGATTTTACCTGGGAATACCTTTAGCAATAAAGATGTATTTACCAGGGCTAAGCTCAAGTTTTGACCAACCTTAGAGCTGCATGTTGAGGATAAATAAGTTTGTAATTTATTGTAAGTTAAACAAACAAATAAATTTTTAATTTTGTAACTCATTTCTCTGTAGTAAATACAAATCTCCTTCTCCTTGATATATTCATCAGGAACAGATTTCATTGCCTATTTATTTTGAAGTGAGTGCTAGTGTGATTAACTTTATTTCCTGAAAGTACTCTTGGAATACACGTTTCAATTTTGACACTGTTTTTTCAGTAAAAAAGCAGAATGCCTATCAGAAGTGATCTTTGTGAAAGGGGGTCAGGTGGCATTGATGGTGTACAGATCGCATTATTGGCCAATGTAGGAGAAACACCAAGAGCAGGGAAAAAAACCTGCAGCAGCTAATAAAAGTGAAAATATTTTAGCAGGACTTGAGGTAGATGATACAAACAAAATGAGGTTTCTAGGGGAAAGAAGGTTTTAATGTCATTAAAAGAAAAGCAAATGCAGTCTGAAAAATATCTGAAAAGATATGCTTAAAAAGATACCATACACTAGCCTGTGAAGCAGCCTCAAAAAACTAATTCAGAAGAACTCTCTCGAAATTTTTGAAAGGTGGTTGAACAAACCACTAGAAATTAAGACTGGGAAAACTAACCTGGGAATAGTTAGATAGTTCAAAATATCTTTTTATTTTCTCATTAATACAGATTTTTAAAAATCCCAGACAAACATATTTATTCTCCTATTCTTTTTTCTTTTGCTTTGCTCTAAATTCTTCTAGAAGAAATAACAGAAGATGTGGGGAAAGGAGAGCAGCTGTTTTCCTGCCATAGTTAGATGCTCCCATGAGGGCAACGAATTCACAGAGATTGAACTATAAGCAAAGTATTGCCCATTAGGTGTTGGTAAAATTTCAAGGGGTTGTTTCTCCTATGAATTAAAAGAAAAAAAGCCACATCTTCATAATCTATTGTAGACAGTAATTTCTCTGAACAGCTTCTTTGAACTGGCGTCTTCTGGACTGCTGTATTGTCAGTATTTGGGCTCCTGCTTTTTAACACCTCTTTTTGAAACTAGATGAATGACTGAAACATTTAATTTCTTTTGTATAGATTTATCATTCAACACCTCAACACATCAAATGGGAGCTTTGAGGAAGTTTTTAGGAAACTCATGCATGTATGAGATAATTGCAATGACTACAGAAGAGATGCCTACTTTGGCTCTTTTGATCAGGCGATTGTATTATTCCCCCACCTCTGTGTTCCTCTTGAGCTTTGCTATTTGCCTACTATAAAAGCCAGTTTGTCAAAGGACTGGGAGGATGATCGGCAGGACAGTGTCTCAAACTGCTCACAAAGGATGACAATTGGTTTTATTCTGCCTTTACATCTATCAATTTGGGGTCTGTCTGGGCCTATGATATAATGGAACAAGTCCAGGATTTACCTGTCTTTCTTCTGAAAAGCAATTGAAGGAGCTGCTGTTAATTACCAGGAAATGTGCAGAGATGGGAAGATAAGCAGAGGCAGACTGCAGTGGAAGTGAAGGGTAATATAAAATTTTGAACACGTGCATTGGATGCCTGGGCATCAGTAGTGACAACCAAAGAGGCTCAAAGGAAAGGTTTTTGTTCTGGGGATGATCTGTGCACATGAAAGCATAAAAGTGAAGCTTCATAACATCATAACATCTCAGATTAAAGATATAAAACACAATCAGTATAAATAAGAAAGTGTCATTTCTTTCCTTCTGCTAGACAGGGGACCCCCCTCCAGTTTTACAACCTTTTATACTGGTTTAGTAGCTGGGTTACTCTAGTCACCCAATACAGCTGTCTCCTTCATGACACTTACCCATTAATAGAATATCAGTTAATTTTCTCAGAGATAATTCCTCAAACAACTCAGAAACATAAATTTTTTTACTCAAATGAATTTCCATATTCCATTAAATAATTGAAATATTTTGATAATTTTCCTACTATTTTAAAATTCTATTCTGTATTTATTTTAACTAATTAATTATTATTACTGTACTGATAAACAAAGACCTTTCAAGCTAATGTGGAGATGGGTATATCAGAGAAGTCAGAAATGGATTAAAGTGGTGATTCTTTTCCCTGTTTGAGCATAATTCATACTCCATAATTATGCTGTCTCTATTTAAAGGAGAACACATACAAAGTATAGGACAAAGTGTACTTAAGACACAGTTATAGATGAAAGAATTTAATACAATTTTTGTTCTAAAAAAGCTTCCTGGAGTAAAATGAAGATTAATTAGCACATTAGCAAAGTCTTTCCTACTTTGTAGGAGAGTTGAGAGTCCCAGTACATTAATATGTGTAAGATACATGAAAGTACTCAGACACTAGGAATTTTAAAAGCTCAAAATACAGTGGTGTGCGGTTTTTAAATTTTTATTTATTACACTGCTTGAAATTATTGTTATGAAAAATTTAATTTTAAGGCCAGCATTAATATTCCTTTCATCTGTGGGATATTATCCCCACTATGTACAACAGTATACATTATATATATATATATATGAATGAGTATGTTTATAATGCCCTATTTCTAGCTTGATGGATTTCCACTCATTTTCTCTAATGAATAACCTGTGTTCAATTCAATTACATTGAAAACTGCTGGTGTTTTTAATTTCAGTTATCGCTTCTACTTTTCATGTTATCAGGAAAGGGACATCTATTAATTTAACCTGTCTATTGAAACTGAATTAGTTCTTGAGGTTTTTGTTTGGTCGGTTTTTTTGTCTGATTTGGTTTCTCATTTTAGTTTGCTCAGGAGTAGGCTATAAAAAAAGTTTTCACAGCACCTTTTCATTGTTGAAACAATTCTTGGTTTACATTAAAAAAAAAAAACAACTTATGTGCAATCATACAGAAAGATGCTATAACCAAACAGTGATGAATAATGAAATATATTCACCAGATCAGACTTCTCTGATGATTTCAAGAGGGCCAACATTTCTTCCTAAACCAGCTTGTTACTGTTTCCAATTATTGCAGAATTAAGCTTTATAGATCAGAACATAAAATAACATACTCTAGTCTTGTATGCTCAAGTATACATGTGAGCCTTGAGAGCTAGTAAAGGAGGTGAAGAAATATTTTTTCTATTCTTTGTGGAAGCTGTATGGGATGAAAGACATAGAGTAATACAAAAGGAAGGTGGTTTTTGTGAAATGGTTAGGTATGGTTATCTCAGATAGTCTTTGTCCCTACTCTAAAGCCTTCCTATGAATTCATCTGTTTATGGTTACAGGTGTAAAGCTGTCCTGGTTTTTAGCAGTTTTTGAAGGAGGACCTAGAACACAGGAGGCACCCCCAAATGGAGTGCACTAATTACTAGGTCTAACAGGTCATCCTTTTCAATCTTTCCTCTCTGATCTAAAGTACAGTAGAATTATTTCATCTAAAGGCTCACAGGGCAAACGCCTCAGATTTTTGCATTATCATTTCTGTCACAGAAGCTAATTAGATATTAGGAAGAAGTTCTTCACTGTAAGGGTGGTCAGACACTGGAACAGGTTGCCTAAGGAAGTTGTTGATGCCTCCTCCCTGGAAGTGTTTAAGACCGGGCTGGATGAGGCTTTGAGCAACCTGATCTAGTGGAAGGTGTCCCTGCTGACGGCAGGGGGATTGGAACTAGATGGTCTTTAAGGTCTCTTCCAATCCAAACCATTCTATGATTCTATGAAGCTGTACACTCATTTTACAGCTCAGTGACAACAGACTACATTTCTAGGAGCATCATGGAAGTCAGTGGATTACATATCATCAGTCTCCATTGACATCCATTGGTGAAATACATGTGAAAACTCTTTTCAAGCTTTGTCTCATCAGGTAAAACACAAAACTTCTTGCTTCTATTTAGCCACTTGTAGAAAAGTTATGATAATGCTTCCCAATGGCACAGCAGAGATGTACGAGATTTTGATTCTCCCACTGGAAGATACTCTAATGAACAAAAGCTTCTTCCCACCCCCTACTTGCTATGGTAGTTTCAGAGGAAAACAGACTTAAAGGAACTGGCTCACATCCAGCATGTGTGGCTTCACACAGTAAATAACAATCAGCACTTTGGCTGCTTCCACGATGCAGTGGGCGAGGTGCCAGCCACGCTTTTAATCAGTGCTGTTCTTTGTTTAGCAATGCCCACTAACTAGTGTAATTTTTAGTTTCCTATTATTAGCACTGGCAGTAAAACAACAGTAAACAACATGACTAAAGATTTCAACTTAAAAGCTCACTCCAAAGCTTGACATACCAAACTTTATGGATGAGTCCCTGGCATCTGAAAGGTGCTTACTGTTTCTGCCCTTACTTGTCACTACAGGAGGGCATTTTACTGACTTCATTAACAGGTGGGGGCGATAATTGAACTAAATGCAGCAGAACCCATGCTTCAGATACCAAGCAGTGCAGTTTGCTGTAAACATTTTAGCAAAGACAAGGTAGTCTTGGGAGATTTTCTTCTCTTGGGAGAAGCTGTATTTAGGTGAGAACTGCTTCTGTGACTTGCCTTTCACATGTTCCCATGTGAGTGTTTTTGATCATGTTCCTTCAAATAGACTGAAATCCTAGGTGAGAGGAAGAGGAATAGCCCCTTGCTGGTGAGTGCTGGGCACTCAGGTGCACTCCCTGAGATGCGCTCAAGTAATTCACTTGAGCAGAATAAAGGATATCACCAGTCTCTATCAGCAATATTTGAGTATAGGTCAATTCCCTACCTTAAAACCATGGACATATTTATTTTGCTTTTTTTACATGAGGGAATCAGAATTTAGAAGCTCAGTTGGTGCTTTTGTTTTCCCTAGAAGTTCCTTGAACCCTTAAAGAGTGGAAGATTCACTGAGGAGGAAACTGTACTAAGAACCTTCTGCTAAATGTTAGCACACTTGCACCATCTTGTATTAATATTTTATAGCCATATTTGAAAATGAGAAAGCCTGAATTTAGCATAAGGAATTTATGAAGCAACCCTAGTGTGTCAGGGGTGAAAAAAACACCCCTATATTCTGTCTAAAATGCTGATGTGATATTTTTTTTTTGTATTTGTCAGTCAACTGGAGGTGGATACTAAGTACTGACATGAAATCAAATTTTCATTTTAATCAGGAAGTAAGAACACTGCGAGTTTCCTGGGACACATGTCTGCATGAAAGACACTCAGCCTGAAAGTGTGTCCTAACTCACCTTATTTTAGTATTTTTCAGACTGGTGTGTCTTTGCTTCTTTCAAAGACGTGCAATGGTAAAGGCAGACAGATCAATATTCAGTTAGTGCTAACTACTCTGAAAAGCACAGAGGAATTTCAGCTCCTACAAAATTCTGTCAGCTTGCAGAAATGGTGAAGAGTATAAAAGTCAATGGGGAGCAGGTTAGAAACTGGAAATCAAACATTGTACTCATTATGTATATTCTATATATTAATGTGTTGATCATTTAACAAAGGTTTCTGCTTTCTCCAGTACTTTTTTTTTTTTACCTCAGGAGAAGGGACCAAGCATTGCAAACATAAGAACAAAAGTGCTTACCTGTATAAATATTTAAAAAACTGAGCCTGAAGTTAGCATAAATAGGACCTGATTCACCAAGCACAGTGGTGAAAATCAGAAGTAATTGAAGCAATGATGTGTATAAAGATGCTGTGAGTGAGAGAGAGATGCAGTTTGTGGGAAGAAATGCTTCTTCCTTGTTCCCACAGTGAGGGCAATGTGCCTCACACTGGACGCTCTCTGGCATTCAATGTCTGTCACAGGCTCCCATCTCTATGTACCAAAACCTCACCATCACACCTGTGCTGGTCCAGCCTGCCAGCACACCACACCAACATCTCCTTTATCCTGTTGCCCAAAGGCTCCCCAGAGCACAGGTCCACAACGTGGAGAAGATAGTTGACCACCAGAGCTCTACTGTTTGTGGTGATCATGGAAGGTCTAGAGTAGGTCTCTTCATGGCAATACTTTGGGTCCTAAGTCTAACTGCCTTTGAGAAGGAGGAGTGAAAATTTGCATGACAGGAGGATGTACCATTGCTACTTACAAATGAGAAGTTTCTGTAATTCAGTAAGAGACGTGAGGAAAGCATCAGAATGGAATCTGAAGTTTAGTCAGGAATATGAACTGATAGTCTTTTTAGCACTGCAAAAAAATCTAAATAAACTACATAAACCTCTTTTAGACTGTTCTGAAGCTTTCCTTGTCTTATATGTGGATAGTTGATACATTGCTTTTGGCAGCGTATCTAAAATATGTAGCATAAATCAAATCATTGGAACTGAATGCTGAGATAAACCTAAATAAATGGTGATTGATATTTCCTACAATATGTTTGTGAAAACATGAGCAGTATAGAGAAACAAAAAAAAGAAGCAGAAGACATTTCCCAGTTAAAATAGATACAAGAAGGGAAAAAGATAACTAGTGAATCAGACACATCTGAAAAAGTTATCTATCATACTGGGTAGGCCTAAGAAATAGATTTCATTTCTCATAGTGGTATCATTCCTTATGGAGATTCATTGAGGTTGAAATTGCTAGGCATAAAAACTTCTTGCAAAACCTGCTAAGTTTATGGCACATAAAATTTGTCTTTGTTTGATAACTGCATCTTCTGAGAACACAATAAGAAAATAAGGATGTTATAACTCAGGCTCTACTACAGGGGATGGTACTACATTTCTTGTTCAGTGAAGCAGATGCCATATGACTTGATTTATTTATTTTCAACACTACTGGAAGTGCAGTGGATTTTTTGGAAATCAGATACAGTGCAGTTATTTGTTCAAGTCTGAAGGACGACGTAAGACTCAAATCTGGAGAATTATACTACTTAGAGATAAGAAACAGAAAAAGTAAGTGAACCCCGTGCATAAGCTTCTAGCCTGCTCATGGACTTTTAGTGCTGAGACAGTTACATTAATAGAAAAGGGATGAGTTTCAATCTTAGGATCCTAATTAGGTCTTCACTGGGAAATGGAGCGGAAAAATTCCTAGAGTGCCCTGAGATTTCCCAAAAGCTGCTGCTCCCAGGAACAGAATGCAGAAGGCAATGACTAAATGGAGAAGGGCACCTTGTTTACAGTGCAAAACCTGAAACCTTCAGTTTCTGGTCCTCTGTTGAACAACTGAGAGCCCTTAAAAGGCCTGGCATGCTCCCAGTTGAACAGAGAGAATATCTTGAATGGGATGCATATTCTTTCATGGCTTACCAATTTAGGAGGAAAGAAAAAAATATTCTGAAGAAAACAGAAAAAGGACTAGACTTACAGCACAGGGAAACAGGGACAGGTACTTGCTTATCTACTGGTAAAAAACCATAATAATTAGACTACATTTTGGTATTGCCTCGTGGGAATATCTTCCTCTGGGACTGGACTGGAAGATTTTAGAGCCAATTACCACTAAATTACTGTTGTCTGACAGGCTGAAGGAATGTGCAGTTCTTTTAATCACAGACAGCAAATGTGATGAGGGAGAAATCAGCTGAATGAACCTGTAATTGCCACATTTCTATCTAGAGCTCTGGAATCCTTGAGAAGTCATTCTGATAGTGAAAAACACATGAAGAGGGTCAATAAATCCTCATGACATTTGGGCATGTTACATTCAAATCAATAAAGATTTGCAACTGACTTTAAGAGAGGCAGGATTTTTAGATTGGAAGAATAACATTATAAATTCAGGAGCTAAATTTTATAAGTCTCTGGAATTGGTGAATCTACAGAGGCCATTAAAAACTGATAAAAAAATTTTCCATTACTTTCTGGTGTCAAGTTGAATCTAATTTTGCATCTGCTTTCATGTTAAAGTTTTCTGTTGTTTTATGTTGTATTACTCATCTTTTTCATCTTGCTCTGGAGGATGCTGACAAATGTTGCCTCATTTAAAACTTTGTTGATAGTAATGAATCATCTATTGTACTGTGATTTTTACTGGACACTCATTATTCCGGACAGGGAGAAACACTGACAAGTAGCTTTTGCCCCTAAAAACTTAGGAAAGAGATTAAACTGGACTGTCCAGCAGGACAATATTTCAGTTAGTTATTGAACCTGGATTTCCTGCCTATTTATCCAAAGCTCAGTAACATGCACAAGACATTTCCTGCACATCTTCATCCAATGCTTAGTCCTGACATTTTTAATCACAAGCACTATCACTCCTCTCTTGCCCTGATACCTATAATTACTGGTAGATAGCATGCCAGAGACAAATATTGCTATATCCAGCTACTGCAGGCTTACTTGTAAATATTATCCTTGACACTTGTTTTTGTGAGGCCACAATGGAGCTGGTCACAGTGTTAGAGATGCATAAATGGAGCAAATAAATCGTTGTTAGAAACACCACAGAGTGCTTCTTAAATCAGTGTTTTTTCAGACATGAGGTTACTATTATTTCCAGTTGAACTTAGTCATGGAAGGGTGAATGGTCTTGCTCAAATATACTGCCCACAGAACACACATTTCACTCTTAATGCCAAGGGATTCAGTGTTCATTTTTCTCTCTTGTAAGGATGAACTTGGTTATCTCCAGCTCCTGGGAAAGTTCAGTTTCCCACAGCCACCAACCCCCCCACTGTTGTTCCCCACTTTATTCCCAGGGTGTGTTTGAAGAGGCTTTGATCAAAGCCTGAGAAGCAATCTCTCAGATAACCAGGGACACTCTAAAAGGTTTTTTCTGTCAGACCAGAGACATTAAATTAGGCAGTTGTCAATGTGGAACCCATGCAAACAGTGAAGCACTAGTAAAATGCTCTCTTGCAACCCAGAAGGCTTTTTAGTGTGATAGTTAAAGCTTTTCAAGGTGTGTGGCAGTTAATAAGCCAGCCAGAAAGCCAAAAGGCTAGAGCCTTTAGACTTCAAATTTCATGCTGTGTTTACTGAATCATGCTGTCTTCTGAGTTATTGGCTCTTATTTCTTCTGTTACACTCACCGGACTAAGGTCCTCCAAATATATTTCACAATGGAATTGATTGGTTTGAAAAAATACCCTTACTTGAAAGTTAACGTGAGAATCATTCACATAATCAGAGTGAAGAGCAACTGCAGAAATGTCCAGCTGATCTAAAGAATGTTGGCTCTGTTAGGTACTGGATTTTAGACTTTCATTCAAAGGTGAAATACAGGTTGGCTCAAGACTTGTAATAAACTTCCATGAGATTGAAAGGCTTGACCTTGAGGCTCTGGCACTTGTGATTTGCAGTTTTATTTGGAGATTTATCGACATTTATTTTTAGCATTGATGCTGATCTAAACAAATTTCACATCAGAAATAAATTCTGTTGAAATCAATAAAGTGTTTTTGATCTTTCCGCTGCTTTCTGACAAAACCTACACATTGCTGATTTTGTTTAAATTGATCAGGAATTTAAACAAGAAAAAATCATAAAGATTCAAAATTAATTGGAAATTCTTGAGATCTGGAACAGATCCCCAAGTTCAGCACAAGTAAAATTTTGTCTGTACAATTTTGAAGTAATCAGGACCCTAATGGTTGAACTGCACCATCCAGAAGTATAATGAGAAGATGAATTTACTCCCTCTCCTTTCATTTGCAAGCTGAGGACATCCACCTAAAAATATGTGCATCCACTTTGTGTCTCTGAATTGCAGTGTAGCAGGGAGATAACTCAGTACAGGATTTAATACGGAATTATGATGTTTTATATAAAACTTCTTTAAAAGTTAGAAAACCAGTAGCAAGAAATCCAAGTAGATGGATTTTTTGAACACTGTCTTCTCAACTGATGAATTGGTTTCCCAAAACATTTTCTGCTAAGCTGTGTGTTATAAAGTGCAGTGTTTATAGCAGTTACAATTAGTATTCATCTCACCTTATGGAGAAAAGGGGACAGGTGGGAGAAAGGAGAATAAGAGGTGTCTACTCACTACATATTTAAATTTCAACCTCATCAATGGTGCACTGCACCAAATTTTACTTCTTTAATACTAGTGATTACCCAGAAATGAAAATCCAACAATTTCACATAACTCAAGTAGCAAGCTTTGGAATGCTTAGTCCAGATGTAGCAAAAAAAATAGCTTCAGTGAGGTCGAGCCAAAGAAGGTATTTTGCTTCTCATGTTCAGTACATGAACATTTGTATTGCTGATGCAGATGAAAGCTCTGTGGTAGAAAACCAGATGACTTACACTGAGAAGCTGGCTGGCAGAGCAGAAGGTATAAACTGTGCATTGAGTGTGAGCCTGGCCTGACTGGTTTAAGTCCTTACCATGAGCCCTGCTGAGAGCACACCAAGGCACAGGGCATGGTGCTGCCAGCTTCACGTAGGAGGGACTGACAAGCACAGAGAGCAATAGAATTCCACCAAATTATATGATTGACCTTTTTAGAGTAAAGAAGTACTTTAGAGGTATTTGGTGCCCTGCACAATTATTGATACTGGGTGCTTAAAATCACACTCTTTTTATATGCTGCATAATTAGCTACTTGGCATCTACATTTTTCAGAGATAATTTAGAAGTAAGCAATCACTATTATGAAGACAGTCCTTGGTATGTTAGATGACAGGTTTTCCCTAGTGAACACAACATGAAGTATCTCTGTGAACAGCAGTAAGCCATGAGATGAATAGAAGTGTAGGGACTGAGTTTGTTATTAACTTTCAAAACTTTTAATCTCTGCCAGCAACCACGAGACTAATTGAAACGAGTATCTCTGCTGAAGACATTAAAGTCTGTAAATTTGTGATGACTGTCAACTATACAGTAGGTCTATAAAACTGTATCTCCAAATCATTTCTACTCTTATATTTGAAAAGTTTAAAGTTTCTTGACTAGCTCCTGAAGGAAATATATAATGAATGTAAACATTATTTGTTGCTCAGTTTGTTAAAATATTTTCACATTGCTTTGTTTGAAATATGGAAAAGTTCCCTCTAAGTTCCTAGTAAATGAATGCCAGTGCTTTTGAAACATAATAACAAAATTCTGCCTTGGCAAGGGTTTTTTGGGGTTTTTTTAAGTCTTTCTTCAGTCATCTAAAATTGAAAAAAACAATTTATCTGAAGCACAACTGGTAAATAATAACTTATTTTTTAAAAAATTGAGGTTTAGCTATGTGTATTATACACCTCTTCAGAATTTCCCTCTAGATAGAAAAAGATGATTTACAGAAATCTATCTGTTGACAGCAGATGTGATATCTAGCTTCTAGGTTTATTTTCTTGGAGTTTCATTATGCAGTAGTCTATTGTTTAGTTTATTAAGGCTAAGCAAGTCACAGTTTTTCTAACATGGGGAGCTGTTAATTTTCAGTTTGAATTATTACTAGATGATTTTCTAGTGAGATTAAAAAATTCTCTCTTTTTTTTTTTTTTTTCTATTTTATTGGCATTTCTATGCTACAAATCTAACAGGTTTATATGCATAGGCACAACCCGTTCAGGTGTCATCACTGCATCTACGTGAGAGACAAGTTGTTGGTGCTTCTTTGTATATACACCTTCTTTGTGTCCACAACACTGCTCTTCATACACTGTTTGTGCAGAGGGTTCAGCACCCCTCTAAAAAATTTCAACACAATGGGCATGTTTCAAGCATCGTTACTCAGTAGAGCAACCCATCCCCTATTTGATATTCAGAGTCACAGAGGAAATACATAAATGGAATGGAAGACCATACAGGTCAAATAGTTTTTGTGTTATTTCATGTTAGGCAGGAGAACTGGGTGGGAACCTTTAAGTGACCTATGTTTTTCTTCCAGACTCTCTTCTTTTCTGTTTGGTCAGAAAGAAAGTCTACTTCTGGAAAGATCCTGCTTTTGCCAAGACTGCATATTGTGTAACCCAAAGACTTCTACAGACAGTTGTCAAATCTCAGTGATCTCAAATTCTTTTTTAATCTCAGAGTGCCAGCATTACCTAGATACAAAACCAAACATCAACCTGAATTTCCATGGTAAGTATTTATGCAGATTTTATTTATTTATGGAGAGTTTGTACAGCTAAGAATGTGAAAATTCACACTGTAAGTGTATTGGGGTTTTGAGGAGATTGGGCTGCTGTGCACAATACAGAAACAGCAATTATTTTCAAGCCATTAGATAATCCTATATATTAAATTACTTATCTAATCTGAATATGAGAAGTTCAGATCACAAACTGATGGAACTGTTCGCTGGAAGAGACCTCTGGAGGCCATGTAGTCCAACCTGTCAAAAATACCCTATGAAGATTCTTACAGTTGCGTATGCAGATACACCTTAGACAGATAAACCTGCATGACATGAACTGTACGTTTTTACTTCCTACTCATTAGACTGGAAATATAGTTAATTAGGTAAAACAAGTACTTTCTCCTAACTTTTTTTTTTTTTTTTCTGTAAGACACTAACAGAACAACAAAAAAAAAAAGGTAAGGAATTGTCCAGAAAAGGACAATGAGAAGAATAGTTGTATTTTATCATGCAAAACTTGAATGCTCTAGGCAATCAATAAATGAGCTTTATAACTTATAAAATGAACTTTCATTAAACTTTCTATGAGACTCACAAATGCAACATGCAGTAATACAATACTTCCATCAAACCCTAATTTAAATAGAAAAGCCTTTGAATAAATTAGCATATTTTGAGTTATGCACAAACGTATTCTTACATGGATGGGTAGTATGATGGGGGAACCTTGAGCTGTAACATTATCAGAGTTATTTTCTTACTGTCATTGTTTTCCTCATTTGCTAATAGCAATGGGGAAGAAAGGTATCTTAGAAATGTTTTCCCAATAAATGTCACAAGTATGAAGTTGTCTATTTAAAGCTACGTTATATATCCAGGGACATTTTTATGCATGCATCACTTCAATTTACACTTTCTCTGATATATAGCTGTGTAAGGTAAATTTTCATCACAAATCCTTTTGCTTTTCTGGAAAAGTCTAGTAGTTTCCCAACACAGAGATCTACAGAATGTTTTTATGAGAATAATCAACCAAAATTAAAATATCATTAACATTTAAGTTTAGCACAGGAACATCTTTCCTGCAGCAAAACCATTATCTAACTATTTTAAAAATAGAAACGTGCCGTACCACAGGGACATTTTTAAAACTGTGAGAGACCTATCAATGGACAAAAGAGAAAGACAGACCACATATTGAGTGCATGCTTGATAGTCTGTGCAATTTATTGTGAAGTACCACTTGTACTAGGCCTGCCACAGAGCCATTGGTTTGAAAGGTTAATGACTGCAGCAATCACAATTTCAATTTACAAGAAATGGGATGACAAGAAGCCAAATACAAAATGGAGAGGTCCTACTCTGATGGCAGCTGAGCAACAATTCATCAACAAGAGCTCAGGAACATTGTAAAACCAGAATGCTGGTTTTACAGCAGACAACCAGGCAACTTTTTGAGCCTAAGGAGGGCTTAGGACTTCCGTTAAGCTCATTTTTCAAGGATAGTACAGAAGCTTTAAAATGGCTAAATTATCAAATATAGACATAAGTTCTCCCTTTGTGCTTTTTCTTATAATAGTTGTTAGGTCATCTGAAGGTGTTTATCCCACCTCCTTATGCTTTATTTAGTGTATTTCCTCTTGTATTTTAAATGCTGACCTTGACTACTGGCAAAACCGCCATTGTCATGATAGGCATTTCAATAGTCTTTGGGTCTTCCCTGTAGTTACATTCCTTGCTTCCCAGAGCATCAGCTGTACTACAGTGTGATCTGAGACTTTCTAAAATTTTCAGATATGTACATCTACACGGAGATGCTATCTGAGACCCTGTGCTCCTTCTACCTATATTACTTTTTGCTGGATTTGGTGTGTAATTTGCCAACACTGGAAAATCAAATTGAAGTATCTTTAAAGGTATACCAGGA
>NW_010302669.1:0-1273 GCF_000700745.2 Antrostomus carolinensis | reverse complement strand
CCCCACAACCCTCCACCCTGCAATCCAGTTCCAGATTTACACCCTTTTTTTACCTTTTAGGAATATTTTAGCATGCTAATAACAGATCTCTTGGTCTATGCTCAGCTCTCAGTAAGACCATGGTCACAGACTGGAGCTTGGTGAACCCTCATAGAAGACTAAAAAGCTAAACTTTGAGGGGATCAGGTGCTTGGGATCTGTCCAGACAAATCTAACCTACTACTTTAAACCACAATCTCTTCTTTCAGTTGAAATTTGCCTTCTCTGTTGTCATTCTCATTGCCCTCGTGTGTATGCAGTTCCCTGTGGTTGTCTGAGGTAGATCTAGTGGAGGATCCCTTGTTCCCCTTTGCACGAGCCTGTCAGTGACCCAAGGCTGCTGTTGGTAGTTCACGTCCTTTGGATACTCCTCTGCTCCTGTCACCCTCACTACCTGCCAGGTTTCATGGTTTCCAGCCCGGAAGGCCAACTGTATCCTGGGCTGCATCAAAAGAACCGTGGCCAGCAGGGCAAGGGAGGTGATTGTCCCCCTCTACTCTGCCCTTGTGAGGCCCCATCTGGAGTACTGCATCCAAGCCTGGAGCCCCCAAAACAAGAAAGATGTAGAGCTGTTGGAGTGGGTCCAGAGGAGAGCCAGGAAGATGCTCAGAGGGCTGGAGCACCTCTCTTATGAAGAAAGGTTGAGGGAGCTGGGCTTGTTTAGTTTGGAGAAGAGAAGGCTCTGGGGAGACCTCTTTGTGGCAGGTAGTGATAGGACAAGGGGAAATGGTTTTAAACTGAATGGGGAGATTTAGGTTAGATATTAGGAGGAAATTTTTCACCCAGAGGGTAGTGAGGCATTGGAACAGGTTTCCCAGAGAAGTTGTGGATGCCCCATCCCTGGAGGCATTCAAGGCCAGGTTGGATGGGGCCATGGGCAGCCTGATCTAGTGGTTGGCAACCCTGTCCACAGCAGGACAGGTTGGAATTAGATGATCCTTAAGGTCCTTTCCAACCCAAATCATTCTATGATTCTATGGTCCTCCTGTGCTGCTGGTCATCACTTCAAATTCAGTTAATGTGGTGTTTACAGAACACAACATCATGTGTAAGCATGACATACATGGTGTGTCCAATCAGAGGTTGTACAATATGATGCTCAAGAGGAGCTACTACCTTTAATGCCCAACAGTAGACCTTCAGGGAAGGTGAATGCTCTGTATCTGCAGAATTTCTGTCTATATAGGATGTTTGTCTACTTTTCACAAACAAACAAAAATAATTTTTTATTATA
>NW_010302668.1:29885-40069 GCF_000700745.2 Antrostomus carolinensis | reverse complement strand
GGCCGGGTCCTCGGAACGTCGGGCTGGGGGATCCCGGGGGCTGAGGGCCGCGGGGGTCTGCAGCCCCCTCAACACCTTCTCTGGAGCGGCACTTTCCTCCCCTGAAAACCAGCGCTGCGTATTTTCCTTCGCCGGCTGCTGCTTAGTTGAAAAATAGACTTGGGAAGAGACGTGCGGCAGAACAGAACACTTGGGTCGCTTTGGAAAAGCACTGACTGTGGTACTGACTTTTTTTTTTTAAGCTTCAAATGTTGGAAGTTTGACATAGAAGAGAATGTGGGTTGAATTTTTCGGTCTCTTCTCAAAGCCTTTTTCCCCCTGTCTGTTTTCAGTCGCTCTGTAGGTGTACGTTTCCTTCTGTCGACAGTCCTTAAGCAAGAACATTGTTTGACTGTTGTGCTGATTAACAAGATTTTTTTTTGTTTTAATTCCCCTTTTGCTGACATACTATTTTTGTTATCTTTTATCACAGAAACGTTTTATTAAGGGGTTGAGGCAGTACGGCAAGAACTTCTTCAGGATTCGAAAGGAGTTGCTTCCGAATAAGGAGACTGTAAGTACATTTGGACTTTATGTAATTTGCTTTTCTCTTGCTGTTTCAATGTTTGATCTTACAAAACTATTTCCTTCTTGCCCTGAACTGTATTATCTTCAGATAAATAGAAGAAAAATCAAATCCATGGCCAGAAAAGGTAGCTGCAATTTTTAGTGCAGTTTTTAGGTCTGAGTATATAAAAGACGTTACATAAAACAGTCGTCGTTGCTGGACGGAGTCACTGAGGTTGAGTGAAGTGTATTTATGGAGACCAAATCTAATTTTAAATTCTGACAGTTGATGGGCTAATACATTTATGTCACCCGGTTGGGCTCAAATGGCAGTGGATAATTAAAGAAAGCCTAAAACAAAACAGAATCTAATTGAATCTGGAAGACTGAGGTATGTGCCTGCTCCTACAACCTGCAGAATTCGGTTGTTGTATTTAACTCTTTGCGTTCCTGAAACCTGGACAGCAAGCTTGTAACTTTAGTTTCTGATTCGATATCTGGCTTATGACTCTGCTGAACTTCATAAAGCTTACGTAACTGTTATTCTAGTGAAAATCCTGGCAAGTGCTTAGAAGGAAGATGGACAAGGAGGAGTGGTTGAGTTCTTCAAAGGAAGAGAGGGTTTGGGAAGTCTTGGGAATCTAGTTACTTTTCTATTAGTCCTAATTGCCAAGCTTCTCTAGAAGCTTCGGTTTCTGTTCTGCAGGTGTCATTTAACTGCTGGGAAGGGTGGTTTTGGAAAGCGGTTTTCATATTTGTTCTGAATGTAGAAGGGAGGTAACTCAATGAAAATTGAGTTAGACTATTTTCTAGCAATGTGTTAGTGAGCCGGAAAATATTTATTTAAAGCATAACTGGTTGTTCAGGCTTTTGTGTGCGTGTGGAATTTGGGTGTTCAGTGGGGGAGAACATTGTTGTAAAAACATTTCAAAACCTATCACTTACTGTAGGATGTTTCTGTTCTCTTCTGAAATATTCTTGTGAGATAATGCTGCGATACCACAATGTTTCATTGGTGAATAGTAACGCCATGTAAGTCAAATAGAAAGGGGAGGATGAAATGTTTCCTAGAGTACCTCAGTTGGTGTCTGTGTTCACTGATTCTACCGAGAACCTTAATTCCCCATCAAGTGTAGGTAGACTTTGCTTTAGTATTCAGTTGGATTTTGAGACCCAGTGTTGGAAAGATGACAACTTAGAAGGAATACTGAAATAACATGCTTCTTAGCAACATCTAACAAATCCAGCACGTCGTCAGCTTAAGCAGCCCTTTCCTCTTTTCTGTAGAATATCTCCTAGCAATGGATGTAGAACAAATTGGTATTTACTTTAGAAGTGAATCCTGCTGATGGTAAAGTTACAGAGAGGCAAAAGTACTCTTCTAAAGTTTGAATTATGGTAACTACAGAGTATGCTTTTAAATACAAAATAGCTCTTTGTGAGAAAGAAAAACACTTTGCAGGAGAAAGGAAAAGAAAAACCAAAGAAGTGAGACTTGGGGGCAGGTGTCAGACCCTGTTTATACTCTGACTTCTACATTTGGACTTGGGTATCGGGCCTGAGGCTTTTTGTAAAACTTAGTTTGCAAGAGGTGTGAAACTTTATATAAGCTATCATTTTTCAAGTGTTAATTTTTTGTTTCATTATCTCTACATTTTTAGTGTAGAGAAGACAAAACATTAAGTTTGAGCAACTGGGAAGCAGCGTGTTGATCGTTTTGAGCAGGCTGTTTTAGCCCCTGGGGATAACTGATCTACAAATAACCTTTGACCTACAACGGATTGTTTAATCTGTTTCCTATTTTTGCCCACATGTCTCACTTCTGCTTTCTTTTAATTCCCAGTCTTTTCCAGGCAGAATTTACAGTAGTTTTGCTCTAGTAAGATATGCAGAATAAAGGCTGCAGTAAATAATATTTAACTCTCCAGTTTTGCTTTTCCTCCATAAAGTGGCATGATGAATAATGTAAATTGCAAGGCTGTGGAGTTAATTTGTCTGTATTTCTTATTCAGCAGAATAATTTCAGATACTTTGCCTGGCATTTTTCTATTGCAGTGTGAAGTCACCCTCTAGCAATTCCAGAAACACTAGAAAAAAGGCCTTATTTTCCTGTTTAGCCACCCTATTATCATGAAGTGAAACTCTTAATATGTGGATGCAAAAACACTATGACAGCTCCCAAGTTCTGCAAAAGCTACTTGAGAATGAATCAGGGGCATTCTTGAAGAGATTTGCCCTAAATGGAAACCAGGCTATAGGTCACTACGTCCTGCACATTTCTGATTTATTAGAGTTTGCCTTACTAGTGGCTGAAGCCTGTGGGGAGGGGAGTCAGGGTTTCTGCCTTTCTGCAAAACCCACTTGAAGTTAAATCTCCGTGTTTTTGTGCTTCTTGTCCAGTGTGTGCCTTTTCTAGACATTTATATTTATGCAGCTTTTACTGAGGGAGAACTCTTCCTAATATCGCCTTAAGCCCTGCAGTTGGAACATTGCCATGGTGGAAGATAAGTAATACAATAGAAACACAAAATTATTTTAGGGACTAGGCCTATTTTATATTAAATCAAGCTGATGCTACTGTGTAGGAATTCAGAATATAGAGGTGAATATGACATTGTATTTCTTGTATAATATTGGAAGGTGTAAAGCGGCCATGGTGAGAGATGAGAATTAGGCCATACTGTACTAGGTTTTCACAAGCACGTTCAGGAATGTCCTATTTGAGTTGTGCCTTTGATTTTTTGCCTCTCTACAGTTAACATACCATATCTTTTAAGAAAACCCTATATTTGTCAATGTGTGTTTTCACTAGTTTAACATAGTTTTTCAACTTTTTTTTTTAATTACTTCTCCTAAATGAATAACCAGCAAGACAAAAACCTTCATGAAAGAAAATGTTTACTGCATATCGAAGCTGTATATTTGTTTAGATCTTCACTCTTCCAGTTTATTTCAAATGTCCAGTTTATTTCAAAGTTTTATGTCCAGGAGGGGTTACCAGTGGGATGAGTGTAAACAGCTGAGGCATTTTCTTCAAGCTGTTATAAGCAAGAGACACAGGAACTAAAATCAGCTCTGATCTGAGCATGCCTTCTGCTGAGATGGGAATGCTGAAGTGGATCAAGGAAAGCCAGTAGTTTTAAGGCTGGATCAGGAAGTGTTAACCTTGTGATACTCTGGAGAGAAAGTGCCTCCATGTAAAGAAGATTAATGAAAACTTCTGAAACTTCCTTGGGTTTCCATTGAACTCTGTCTTAAATATATCTTCTCCTCTGTTCCAGTGTGTGTCTTCCTTTCCCCTTCCTCCTGAATAGTTTTCTCTTACCCAGTTATAGCTGCAGTTGGATGGCACAGTTGAAGTATCCTACTCTCATTTTGTTCGTGCTTAGCAGCACATTTGGTTCTTCTACGTGGTAAGCAGAGAAATAAATTTTGGAGGCACCAATGTGACATGAACAGTTTTCATTAATAAGTTTTTAAAATTCACACGTTGTGAGTATGGAAGGTACACAGCTGGCAACAAATTTTCTTAAGTATCTTATTTGGCTAAAACTTTGTAATAATGTGGGCTTTTCAAAGTATTTAAAGTTCTCCTGCTTTGAATTCTTTAGGTGATTACACTGAGCTACTTGAATTTGAGAGTTTTAGAAGCAGCAGCATTGTGATAGGCCTGAGATAAGCATACTGAAATGCCTGCAAGGTCAGGGATTGACTTCTTGTGTTCTTGTAAATAGCTTAACTCTGTGTTAGTGACATGTAAAAGGTAAATAGAAACACGGAATGAACGTGAGCTTGTGCAAAGCGATAATGTCCCGTCAGAGCAGGAGGAGGAGGTGGCCAAGTCATGGTGTCAGCTTGCTCAGATTTAGAGCTGGGTCCTGTTCCCCTCAGCCTGCCCTTGCGCTGCTCGCTCAGAAGTGTTTCTTAAGCTTCACATCGGGTGCAGTTTCAGTTTGCCTGAACTATTTAAGGCCATGGTCCCAGAAGAAACAGATCAGTTTTCCTCTGGCTGGAGTTCCTGCAGCCTCTGCTTTATGTCAGATGTGTTGTCTGATCAGCAGAACTCAAACTTCTTATGCGGGTTCGTTAGCCACTGGAAATGGAGGGAGATGTATGTGATTGTCCCTTTGGCAGCCTTAGGTAGGTTTAAGAATAATATCAAGTTATATCATTAGATAGTCATGGCACATGCTGCAATTGAATTGTGGTTTTGGAAACAGCATCTTTCGTGGGAGTAGGCCCAAGTGCTTTTGACCTCTTCTGCCCATTTGTAAAAATGGGGATGACACCTCTGAATGTCAGGAGGTTCTCCAATGACTCCTGCTGTGTTCTTCAGAAGAGGTTTATGGTACAGTGATTGTGACCATGATCTAATAGTCTGCTTGTCTTTTTTCTGGCAGGCTGAAGCTCTTCAGTGAGCCTGGTAGAGCTGCTTGCTTAGTGAGGAGTCTAAAAAGAGGACAGTGCATCTTTGTGGAGGCATGCAGACTTTGGTCTAATTCTGTTAGGAGTGTCCCTATTGAGCGCATAGCTATCTTTGGTGTCCGTGATTTTTGGTTTGGCTGCTTAGCAAGAGATGACAGAGCGCAATCAAGAGGTCTTGCCTCCGGGTGGATGATTCTGTATTTACCTTTAAAACACTGTAAATCGAAGTAATGAATATCAGCTGTTTTCCAAAGATCAGAATACCTGCAACGTGCTGTATTTGTGTGTGTAAGAACTTAATATGCATTATCACTTTCTTTAGCAAAAATATTTTCTCATCTGATAGTAAAATCCTTCCCTCCAAATTAAATACTGTTGGGACTTACCTCAGAGACTAAATAAGCTGTGCTTTGTTAATGTTTGGAGACAAAATGAGTGCAGTGTGAGCTTTCAGCATAAACTTCTGTTTAATTTTAGATTGGGGTTTAGATAAACAATTTTATTCTTGCCTCATTAATGCTTAATCTTGTGTTACATAATATACAATATTGACTTCCTGAGTAGCTCTTAAATATAGTGCAAATGTGTAGTAGCTGAAAGGTCACTGCAGTTACCATATGTGCAGGCTGGCAAGGTGTTGGTCCTCTCTGAGGACAAACTGTATATTGTTCATGTCAACAAACAGCCTTAGTAATATTTGTGCAAAATTCTCACGAGTGTATGAAAGGTAAAGATTCTCCCTCGACATAATTGTTCAAATAGCAGCTTTCCTTTGATCAAAAGAGGGGGATAATGAGGTGAATGTATTTTAGTCCGTTAGTATAAAGTGATTAGTTAGCCCTACATTGGCTTTTTAATATTTGCATTTACTGATATAACTTATTTGTACCAGTAGCTGAGTTTGTGTCTGTGGTGTGGGCATTATCACTGTTCTCCTTTCCCAAGCGACACAGATTGTATTTGATGGTATATTCCCCTAATGATGGGATATTTATACATTACAGACTCAAGGTGTACTATTTCCTGACTCGTCTCTGCTGCAGGAGTGTTCAGAAAGGGACAAGCTATGTAAGCCTTTTCTGTTTGAAAGCTGAACCTCTTTTCTTAATAACTTGTTCTAGCCTAGATGCAGTCGGAGCTGAAATTTTCCATTAGAGTTTGAAGCGGCTGCCAACATAAACAGCCACTGCTTCTTTTCATTTCATCGCGGCTCACTGCTGCTAGTGCTTCCATTGCATGGCTGTTACAGTTGGAGGGTTTTGTTCTTGGTAAAACAGGGGCTATAGGCTTCACATGTTAAAAATGATAGCTGAAGGCTTTTTTTTTTTCCTTTCCTCGTGTGGTCATAGCAGATATCCCACCGGGCTTCAGTCCATCTTGAAAAATGGGCAGAGGCATCAGTTAGTTGCTTTTCCTGTGTAAGTGAAACTATTGATTCGTTTGCATAATAAACTCTTCTGTAGGGAACATGTTGCCTTTTTTTGTGTGTGTGGCTATCTTAGCTGATTAAGGGAGAACACTGAATTAGTACATTTGGCTTTAAGGTAAAGCGCTGCACCAAGGAGACATAGAGTAATTCAGTTCATGCTTCTCACCAGGAGCAGAACAAGGAAGCCAAAGAATTTAATGAAATGCTGAGCTCATAGGAGCTGAGCTCAGATGGAGATATTCCTAAATTTAAGTGGCCCTGAGCGGAAAGCTGTTTACAAAGACCGGATCATCTGTAAGGGATGTTCAGTATGTGTGTTCACTGTGATTTGGTTTGGTTTTAAAAGTGTAACTGTTAAACCTATTGCAAATGTCATCATTTTATTGGATAATAAACCAGAAGGTTGGGAAAGATCTTTAAAGAGATGTAAAGATTTAACCCTATTATACACCATGTTGTCTTTACCTCTAAAACTGGTTTCAGGTCTTACAGGTGAGGAGAGCTGCCAACCTATGCTTTACTGGACAAGCTTGGGCCACAGTCTCAGCTTCATGGTTTATGTACCGTGCATGTTCCTTTTGTTTCAGTTTCCTGTGTTATTTCTTTCAGCTTAACATATCCTGAAGGTACATATTGCTTGGCTCTTAAATCCTTGCTCTGTGAACTGCCTTTTTATGTTGACTGTTCACTTTTGGGGCTGTGCCACTCATCTGATTAATGACTATGGTTAATCTTCCAAAGACCAAAATATCCTTTCACGTACCTTTGTCTCGATTTCAGTTGAAGCAAGTAAAACCAAAGAAAGAAAGTGCCTTGTTTTTATTTGTTTTAAAGCTCTTAAACTTTCTTTTAAGAGAAGAAGAGAATTCATTTTAAATTGTATTTTACTTTTGTATTCTAAAGGTAATTTTCAATGTCATCAGCTCAAAAACTGGGCTGCCTATTTGAGTTACTAAGAAACCTTCATAGGTGAAGAGCATAAAACCAGAAGGTGTATTCGGTGTGCCAACTGAACTCTAGAATTGCATTTAGCACAGGTAATAAATAAACTCTGCACTCTGGTTTGGTTTATTATTTTACATTACAAGATTGAAACTCATTGTTTTATTTTTCTATGAAGGTTTAGAGGTAGGTAGGGGTAAAAATATTGTTGCAAGCAAAAGCCATTAGGCAATTGCATTGAGCTCTGTCAGAAAGCCAAAAAGGACAATTTCTGCTTTGTAGTGAAAGGTATGTAGTTGAAGATCTAAGCCAAGATTATTTGGGAAATTGATACAATATTGGCTGACTCTTCCTCAACAGCTGAGAGAACACAGTGCTTCTGTGACTCCTCATAGTTCTGTTACACTGCGTTTTCCTTACTTCCTGTTTATAATTCACCATCATAAGGAATTTTTTTATTTTCTTATGGTGAATTATCTTTTTTTTTTTTGCTTCTGTGCTAAAAGAGCGTGTGTGACTGATTAAAATATATTTGTTCATCAACAGCTGTGTACTTTTCTTTTTTATGAGAACAGATACTGCCTTTTCTTCTTTTGCAGCAGTTGTCAGATTGTATCACATAACTCAGACATCAATCCTAATGTCCTATGAATCTCAGGTATATAAAATGGATATCTATTTGAGAATTTGTGCAGTTTATTTTCTAACTGAGTCTGTTATTCTGTCAAGATTCTTTTCCATGGTTGCTGTGCACAAAACCTTTCACGTTGTTTGTTTCCTATCCAATTAGTGGCTGAAGAGATGCTTTAAAACTTGAGGAAGGCATTCAGAAAGGCAAAAAATAAAGTCATGTAAGCAATAGTGATGTTTGTGGGACATCCTGTTCTAGAACAGTGCTAATGTTATAAAATTGGGGTAACTCCTCAAATACATTGATCTGTATAATCCTGCCTGATTTCTGATTTTTGAAATTACTTAATAGAGAAATATTCTCCATGTAATCCTCTCTGTGGTACTAACTCACAGGCCCACAACCACTATCTGTGGATCTCATGATCTTTATTTGGGTACCTAATATACAACACTGTTGGGTGTGGAATTGAAGTTTTTGTAAGTTAAGAGCTGAGTCAGAAGCAAGCCTAATGACTTGCTCAAGGGAATGCTAACCTTTAAAAATTCCTGTGTGGAGCAGACAAAGCAAATTTTTTATTTTAAATGGTTTTTAGAAAGGGAGGGAGATGGACAAGTGGTTTGGTTAGCAAGTGGTGAGTTATATGGTAATTACTGAAGCCCGAGATACTGAAAAACAAACGGTGGTGAAACTCAAGCATTTTACAGCTGATTCATCTGTGTTGAAACTTGATGTTTATGGCCTACATGTAATTGTTTTTTTGATTTTGTGTGTGCATGTATTTGGGCCAAATTTTATCCTTAGTTACCCACTGGAAGCCAGCACAGACTGCTCACAGGCAATTTTTGCCAGGCTGATGGCTTGCTTACATTAGAGGAACAAGCATTCTGTCTTGCTATTTGATTTTCTCCTCCTCAGCACCCGCACTGCTTTCTTATCCTAGTCAAGAATAATGAAGATTTATTACAAATGTACCATTAAGAGGAAACAAAAATGGAGGAGGGGGATTGTAGCTAACATAACTGAGGATGTTATCGAAGTGTTGTCCCAGGTGGTGCCATTTCATGTGTATATTTACAGTGTGAGAGAGAGAGATTACGATTTCAAAAGGTATTGCAGCAGTTTGCTTTGAATTTTCAAGTTCAAGAAGTAAACAAATATAAAGTTTTGACCTGTTGAGAGAGTCATGTTGCAGGAGAGTCAGGGTGATCTGGAGTGCTCAGTAGCACAAAGCATTTTTCAATTCCTTAACCCAAACATTCAGAAAATTGTTGCCCAGGTTGTGTGGGGTTCAGTAGAGCAGGCCATTTGGGGGCAAAAGATTGTGCACCAGGGGGAAAAAAAAAAAATCATCTGTTGGCAGAGAGTAAACTATATTTTAATGCATCTTGCCTGCTACACTGAGCATGAAATTAACTTTCTTCTTATACAACAGATCATTGGCCTTAATCGTTGCTTCCTGCCCCAGATGGCACCGTAAGAATGGTATCTACAGTGTTCTTTTGGCATAGAATCAGCCCCCAAATACATTATTCAGTCTTAAATATCCTGTAATATGCTGCTATAACTGTACTGTGAGAACGAGACAATAACAACTTCAGTAGACAGATGTGCTCATTTTGTCATTTTTGTTTCAAAGCAGCTGTAAAAAAGAAGCAGTGCTTGATTACTGTTTTTCTGTTGTGTTTGTTTTTTTTCCTTGCCAAGGAAAACTCCCAGGAATCACACAGATTGTGGAATAAACTGAGAATGAGGAGTTAAGAATAGTGACTTTTGTTTTGTGCCATGGGGGAAACTAAGGCAATTGGTGGCTATAACAGTCTCCATAAGCCTTGTACTTTAAGAAACAAATATTTAACATCACAAGCTGAAATCTGCTGCGTGCGCTTTTGCTTTGTTTCCCCTTTCTATTTTGTATCTGAAAGAAAAATGCTTAGGAGTATGATAGAATTCAAATTCTCAGGACATCAGGATGCTGATTATTATTGGTAGGTGCTGGTGGTGTTCTTTTGGGTAAACATCTGCTGCTTTGATCACAGCAGCAGGGAAGGGAAGAGGCCTGTTCTGTGAGGTGTTCGGTGGGCGGGAGGAAGGCTGCAAATCTGAACCATGGCTCGGTGTGTCTGTGTGTCGTGTTGGGTTCCTTTCCCTGCCAAGAGGCAGAATGCCTTTTCAGGTATGTGGAAAACAAAGATAATGAAGCTGTGAGCC
>NW_010302668.1:0-29851 GCF_000700745.2 Antrostomus carolinensis | reverse complement strand
TGCTGGTGAGTAACAAGTATTTTGCAAAGCTGGGGTCCACATTTGTGCTGTTGGTGCGTTTCGGTGGGAGTCAAAGGGGCTCCCTCTGCTGCCTGTGCCTCTGCCATGGTCCCAGGCAGAACATTTGTGGTGCAGCATCACACCTTCTGCAGTAAAGAAATTCAACACACTGCTTCACTTCTTGCCTGCAACCTAGTTAAGAAGTTAAGGTAGTGTTGCATCAAATATTGAATAATCAAAGGTAGTGTTGCATCAAATGTTGAATAATCAAAGCAGGTTCCACAGAAAATCTTTTGCTTTTCACATCCCTTTTTAAAAAAGATCTTAGAATGTTGACAAGTGTGTTTCCTTATGATTCAGATATTTCAAGATGAAATTTTCCAATTCCCCTATTCTTTGTAAATGTAAACTTAGAAACTTTGTCTTTTGGGGAGATGTAAATGAAGGATATGGTTTCCTAAGTAATGGCTGTATTTAAGAACTTGGAGTCTTAAGAAATAGTCGAAGTGTCATGAGATTAATGACAAAATCAAAAATGCTGACAGTACTCATGGTTGGGAAATCCTTATTGGCTCTGGTCATCTGGTGTATCAAAAATGGGCAGTGAATATAATTTCTTTTTATGCTACCAAACTCCTGTACAGCAGTCAGAAATCTGGCATTAAAAAGGTGCTGGTAAGTACTTTTATTGCCATGGTGAAATAGATTGTTCTTGTTGGGTGGAACAGTTGAGTTGATTCTTCTCCTTCTCCTCCCCCAAACATATTTTCTGTGCTCCCTTTTCCCTTCCTCCCGGTGCCCCTGACACAAACTGAAATATTTTGTACAATGCCTCTAGACACTAACCTTTAAAGAAAGGGAGAGTACATTCCAGGTTATAAAACAGCTCTTTCCTCAATTTGAGAGGTCCTCCCCGACGTTTAATTCTGAGCCTGCTTTGTGCCTAGTGCCTCTTGTTGTGTAAAGCACTCGGACATCCCACAGGAACTCATGATTTATTTTGCTAACTCTGCCCTTCTCTGTGGTTCAGAAGTCTCTAATGATCTGTGAAGCTCCAAGATTTTTGAGTTGAACAGTAGTAGTTTTTAAGAACCTCCTCTACTGCATGAAAGTCTTAACGCTTTCCACATGCTGAGTTTTTGGCCTCATGAAAAGCTGACCTCCTACGAACACAGTTTGTAAAGCTCAGCATCCTGGGCCAGGCCTCGTTAATGCTATTGTGAAATGGAGGGGAGAAAAAAAAATGTAATGAAAACTCTGGGCTCTTGGCCAGCAAGGAAGATGTGATACAGTGAACATGTTTCTGTTGCCCTTTGTTACTGTTTAAGTTTGATTAGTTTTGTTTCCAGTAAGCTTAATTACACTTCTTTTTTTTTTTTCTTTCTTTCTTTCTTTTTTTTTTTTAATGGCTAAGGAGGAGATCTTTGCCAAAGCTCAAGTCTTTCATTACCTGAATTGCAGTGAGAGGAAACTGGAGAAATAAATCAGGCCACCTCCCCAACAAACAAACAAAAAGCCTAAACCAAAAACTCCTGCAGAGAAACCCTGTTAAACTATAAACCCAACACTTTTCTCTCTCCTGCAGCCCTACCACTATTACTTTCCATGCGTTACTTTCCATCCCTGAAGGTTTTTTTTAAAGTATTTAGGGTGAAGAGTGCATTTAGACACATGTGCAATGCTAACTGCTTTACTTGGATTTATCTTTAACAGCACAAGATAAGGGAGAGAAGGATTTTGCCATTTTAAATAACTTCCTTATTTTGAACAGACCAAAAGACACGTGTTGCCAGTCCGTGCAGGGGAGGGTGTGCCACGTAAGCTTCATGACCTCATCAGAGATTATAAACTTGTTGGTTTGTGTAGTCAGGTTGTTGGTGAGGTTTTTTGTTTGTTTGTTTTTCTTTTTTTTTTTCCTTCACTAGAGCTTGGCTGGCTTTGCTGATCAAAACTCTGCAATTTTGATGTCGCACAGATGACACTTTCTGTGTAGGTTTCCTTTCATTGTATTAATAGAGTCGTAATGTGTAATGGTTTAGCTACTGGAAGAAGATAATTTACAGAAATAGGTGGGTTTGGGTTTGAACCCTGGTTTTGTTCTGCACAATTTCATACCTTGCACATTCAGATGTGATTAAAAATATGTGCCATAAACCTTGCACGCTCTGGATACTTCAAGAGCATGTGGAAAAAATGCATTTATCCTAATTCCCACTGTTAAATCAGATCCAGTATGTAGAGTAACTCTCTGGGTTGGATAACTGGACTTTCACCTTGGTATAATGAAGTGAATAGACAAAGGCCTCTCACCTTCAGTGCTGTGTTAACGTTGTATTGATTTAACAATTCCAGCTCATGTTCTTATTCTGTGGCATTAGATGTGGTTTGTTGTTGTTGCCTGGCTTTAGAAGAAGATTCTTCTGTTGAGAGCATAAGAGCTTCTAAAAAGAATTTGTCTGCTTACTGCGGGCATAAAGCTTTCCTCCTTATCTTTTCCCTGATTTATATTCTTTTAAGGTGTGTAATGTTTTTGCTTCAGAGAAATTTGTGTTTCTTAAACTTGTAAGCCTTTCAAAAATTATTCAAATTATTTTCAGCCAAAGGCTGAACAGGAGAAATCTAAAGTCTTGTTAGATTTGAACAACCCGTAAGTTTTAACCCATAGCTATCCAAGATATATTTGGAAATAATACATATATTGTAGAAAGTTCTATTTAATAGGTTTGTATCTACTTTAGAGAGACAAATGGATGTTGTAATCTGCTGTTAGTGATTGTTACGAATGACCCCACTCTTGCCTCTTGAATATTTCTCCATGGTGCATATTAACAGTGCTGCTGAAGACAAATCAGTGGCATTGTGAAGTGTTGTAGTGAAAACTGCCCTACTGTTTTCCCACCTTGTCTTTTACAGTCCCTATCCCATGTTTATAGGAATTTTCATTGTTTCAGCAATTAAATAGTATGTAACAAATTTATGTGAATCACCACTGAACAGCTGGTTTTATATATTTATGTCTGTGCCAAACCAGTGTTAAGTTTTGGGGGGTTTTTTGAATAACAGAAGTTTCGCTTTGACCTTTTCAAGTGAATTTATGTAGAGAAGGTATGAGAAATTTTTAAAACTGCGTTTCACATTATATTTGATTACTGAAAACGCGGATGGAATCCTGCAGGCTGTAGCTGAACAGCCTGTTTGGTGCTCTGTTCAGTCTTGGTTTGTCATTCCGTAAAGGTCATGTTAAAATGAGGAAAAAAAATCCAAACAACAGAAAATCCCAGACTAGCAGCGACTTCTTATCCTAGAAAGTTCTTGGGGCTCCTGATTTTTCAGACACTCTTGCTTCAGTCTTTCTCCAGGAATATATCATCTCTCCTTTGGTGTTGGAAGGAGTCTGTTGTGTAACTTCACTTCCCAAATACTCTGTTAATCAGCCGCCAGCTTTTGCAACTCCGTTGTAGCTGTAATGGCAAGAGGAAGGCTCATAGGAAGAGGTAGTTTCTTTACGTGGGTTAATGTCTGTCATTGAAGTCTTTGCAGATTGAGCAGTGCAGGGGAGCAGCCCAGCCAGTGCAAACCTTGTGGGTAGACATTGATAGACGTGGTTTTCTTGGACACTTCATCTGCTTTTATTCCTCTTCTCCCCCACTTCTCAAGGTCACCTTCATCTCCAGTGTATAGTGGGGATTTCCATTTTATTTCATTAGGAGTGTTCTTGAAGGGCAGCAGGAGAGTCAGTTGCCAAAGCTTTGTTGCTTCTGTATTATTTTGCCTTGTCTCTGTAATAATTAATGTTGACGCTTCTTGCTTGAAGGCTGCTGGGTTCCTGGCAGCTCTGCTTTCTTACTCCCCGGGGGACCTGTTGGCTATGGGATAGATGCCCTCTGAGATGAAGACACTGAAAAAAAAACAAGTTGCAGGTACCTGCATCTTTTTTGAACAGAAACAATGCGTGCCCATTAATTAAATCCTTTCTTAGATTAAAAGCCCTTTTGTTAGGAGCCTTCTCTGTTCACTTTGAAGCATTTCTGAGGAATTCTGTGAAACTGCCTTCCGAATGCTGTGAGCTTCTTGGTGCTGGGAGGTTGCAGGCTGTACACCTGTCCTGGGCCCTCCTGGGTCTCTGGGGTGATGTTGTTGCAAATTTTTCTAAGCCTAGTGTGTAACCAAACCACAAGAAAAAATGGCCAGTGAACCACAGAAAAAGCTTTGTTGGTATATTTGCCAATTAGAGTGGTTGCAATTAGGAGACCACTTTGCAGTAGCATGTGTTTGATGGATTAGGGAAACATGAGTAATAGAAAACCTGTCGTGCTGCTTTGTCTCCGAGTCTTTTCTGAAGGGAGGAAGGTGTGTGTGCTGTTTGGGTTAGCAACAGCTTTCTTCTTAGCTGGGAAATGCAGGTTAAGAAGGCCTGCATGGTTGTAAATGTATTTTAAAACCCCAGAGTAAATACAAAGAACCACTCTAAGAACTTACTGTTTGAATTCAGTGTTATGTGTGATATTCGCTTCTATACTTTTTCTCCTTTTAATACGTTTCTGAAAGTTTGAATTTTCAAGGGAGTTTGGGCATAGTTGAGCTCTCATTATTGGATGTTACTCAGCTCAAGGTAATTGTCTGCTGTGATTAACCATAAGGAACTAATTTCTATTAATTGTGGCCTCGTTAGGTTTTGTTGTTGAGTTTTCTGTTTTTAATGGCAAGAGCACTGAGTGTAGAGCAGGTACTGTTCTAACATCAGAACCAAAAAAGGACACAGGCAAAGGGCTGTATCTTGTAATGCTTTCACCTTGTCCCACATTTTTAATCTGTTTAAAAATTGAAATGTTCTTAGAAGTCTGTATATCTGTACAGTATATAACTGTTCTTTTTCTGAAGTTAGGACCTCAATCTAAGGCCAAAAGGAAATGGGTGTTTTCCTACATTGTTGGGTGTAATTCTTTGGTGTGTTAAAGAAATATTTTCCTTCACAGTATATTAAAATATGCACACATCCATCCATAACGAAGTACCTGCAGAGTATCCTAATTCAGGAAGCAACCTGGTTTGTTATCCCTTCCACAGTTCAAGTCTTGTTAGCTGGATTGTTCCTCTTGGGTAAGAACCACAAGACAATTCAGTAGGCAAGTAGTGAGTTTGATGTTTAGACTATACAGCTTTTCCATGCTGCACAGGTGACACAGTGTGCTCTGCTGACCTGTTACCTTCTTTGCTACAATTCATGGTTAATTATTTTTCCCACTTGACTGTCTTTTGAACTCTTCCTGTATGGAGGATTTGCATAAGTTTGAAAGCTAACAGAGTGATTTTTAATTTTTAATCTTATCTGGACTTGTTAAACTTTTATTTGAATGTATTCCAAGGAGTGCAGCATGTGTGGCAGACAAAATGACTGAGTAACACACTTGTTACTGATCAATGTAATCTTGAAAAAACATAATATTGACAGTTTCCTCCCTCCCCATTACCCAGTTGTTCAAAGCTAACAGGATGTTACTGGAAGCCTCACTCTTTTCTTGCTGGACTGCCAGTGCAGGCTGCCACGAAGGACAGTTATAGCCAGTGGTAGTCGAGTGTCTGATAATCTAGTTGCCTGCCCTTTGAACACTGAATTAATGTTAACAAGCAAATCTCCTAGGATACAGTGGAATCATCTAGTTAATGACTTGGGATGGGGGAAGGCACATGTTTCAAGTTACTCTTGGTTTTTGGTTTTAAGGTGATAGCACCAGTGAGTGTTCATTCTACAATGGAAAGCAATAATATGCACAGGTATCTATTGTAGCATTAAAATTCCAATTAATTTCGATTTTGTGTGAGGTGGGCTCACACTCAGCTTGTCCACAGTGGAAAATTGACTGCCCCATTTGTACAGAAGCAGTGTAATTTTACTGGGAAAAGTTAACCCATTTCCAGGGTAACATGACTGTACTTTGATATGATCTGTTATATTATTGGTGTGCCCCTGTCGTTCTTTGGTTCACTTTCTTTGGGAGACAGAAGCTGTGAAAGGTGATTGAAAGGAACAAGAATGGTATGAGAATGTAGCATTGCTTAAAAACAGAAACAAAAAACAACCAAAACCCAAACTACAACAGTCAAAACACACACAAAAACCCCATCGTTCCAAATTTGTTGCCTAAATCTAATAAAACTGCAGGCTGCCATTCAGGCAGAGTTTTCAAACACAAAGGGTCTTGCAGCCTTTTGACAGCGTGACTGTTCCTGAAGGTTAGTTTTCAAATGTGCAGTTAACGTCAGCCTTTTGGAGATTATCCACTAACGCACTATGGGCAGCCTCGTACCTTTTATCTTGAAAGGGGCTGCTTTTCATGTTGAAAGTATGGAGCCAATTATTTCAGGGTTACATGGCAGTTGTTGTTTTTTTTTTTTTGTTCTCTGGCATGTTCCATGAGAGTCTTAAGCCGCCTTTCTCCCATCCTTTTCTTTTAAGCAGTTCTACCTTGTTTCACAGACATACTTGTGATGTTGCTATTGAAGATAAAAATGTCTTTAAGAAAAAAATATTGCCTGGTGAAATAAGTAGTACTCTAAAAGCTTGATGTTCTATTAAAAAAAATAAAAAGCCTTTTATGGTAATGGGAGGGGGAAGGATTGATGAATGATGTGCGTGGACAGATACGGTCAGACTGTGACAACATCTTGCAAACTTCCTTTGAATGTAGATCACAATGGTAACGGGCATTAAAGTGTCAACCACAGGAGAAATGCTTAGTGTAAAGATACATTCTCTTTTTGTGAAATTATTCTGTGTTTAACAAACGAGATCTATCAAACTATCTCCACTTGACATGGAAAAATTCTTTGTTTATTTTTTCTTTTCATAGGTTGATGTTGCTTTTTTATGTCACATTGTGCGTGCTTCAGACTGTATCAGACCTCAGGTGATGCGTGCTTTTGTACCATGCTGATTGGAAATTGTTGTGTGGGTTCTTGTGAAATAGAAATCTTTGAGAACGACTGTTAAAATGTCACATTATTTTCATAACAGCAGTGTCACTCTGCTTTGCCAAGGGTTGAAACTTTAACAGCAAACATCCCTCCAGGGTTTATAATTATCAACCTCCAGGGTTGATGGAAGGGCTCTCACCGTGGCCTTGCAGCAGATGCCCTGGTGCTGGTGAACATAATTCATGACTCTGCCTCACTCTTTTTCAATGAGCTTCTTAACTGGTGCATTTTATAAATATTTTGTTTTGGGTGGTAATTAAAAGGAGGAAGGACTAGAATGGGGGTATTGGGGGAAGAGAGACAGTCAGCTGGATGGGACCATGCGTGTGCAGTTGCAGTGTCTGTTTTGGGTTGACGGAGAAGATCAATAGTTTCAGGGTTTGTCGAGTTTCTGCAGAGGGAAGGATGGGCAAGGAGAGGGGGGGTAAGGGGACTGGGAGGAATAGTAGTTCTTAACATGGCCTGCTTCTGATGCTTAACTTAATAAGGAGCTTTGGACAGTCAATTAACAGGATTAATGGGTTATTTGCATGTTTGAATGTGGATATTTGTATGCTTTCTTGTGTAAAAACAGGCTTTTCTGAAGAGTGGGGAATTTCAAAGGGGGTGTTTCTTTGCTCCCTCATCTCCTACTCTTTTTCGTTTTTTCTTAATGCTGTAGTATTTCTCTAACTTCAACTTTAGATCAGTTTACCCATTTCACAGGAGTTTGAAGGTTTTCAGTGTTGCTCTCCTCTTTATCACTCTGAAGAATTCAAGAATTCAAGAAACTGAAGACACTCAGATTAATTAGGGTTTACACAAAGTCCAGATGAGTTGCTCATTGTTTTTCTCTTAGTGTTTTGTGTCTTGTATACAAAATGATACGAGACACTCAAAACATGCCCTGTGCTTACGATTTATGTGGCTAGATCCAGCAAGTGATTTTAGCTGAGAAAATAGTGTTTGTAGCCTGTCTTTCATGTGTCACAGTTTCATTTCCAAACGTGTGTAATGTCTCAAATCCCTGTTATTGCAGGATGTCTGCCTTAGTTGTGTCAGCTGGTTGGGTAATTGAACATATTTGTGATCAGAATGGAGCTTGCATCTCGAGTCCATGGCTTTTTGAGTTTTCCTAAGCCTGTAGGATGTGGAGTTTGTGGCTGGTAGAACAGGATGCTGCCAACTCAAAAACTGGACAAATGGATAGGGAAGAGTTAAGCAGAACAGAAAGGCTGTTGTGAGGTAATAATGTTGCTGTTGAATAACTTGGTGATGAATTGTTTGAAGCAGAAGATGCCTTTAAGAGCTGGGATGGCTGTCACTGCTGTGTTTTGCTTCTAATTGATGGAGAACTGCAGGTAAAGCTGAGAGCATTCTCAGGTTATTGAATATTTCATATGGAAAACACAGGGATTCTGCATGTAGAGAGGCTGCAAAGATAGCGACCATAAACCTTTTTCTAACACAGCTTTAGAAAGTGCTTCTCTTTGATGCCTGTTGGACCATAAAGTGTGGCCAGCAGGTTGAGAGAGGTGATCCTCCCCTGCTACTGTGTTCTTGTGAGACCCTGCAGCATGCAGAGAAACCCTTTACAGAAGCTGTAAGTATTCCATGTCCACTGGAGCCGTTAACTTGTGCACTACGTGTGGTTGGTTGCTGAGCTTGGCCCTGAGCCCTCGCACTGTGTTCAACACTGATCTTGTTTTGCAGATGGAAATCTTCCACAGTTAGAAGGAAAAATGAGAATATATCCCCACCAAATAGACTTTCAGCATTCCAATTTTCAAACTTACTTACACATGGCAGCAAAATAAACACACTGAACATCCGTCTCGAGCTTTTTTTCAGCAGTGAGCTGTGTCATTGGGTCTCTGCATCTTTCTGAAGAATTTATAGTGTAATATCTTAATGTAGTAAACCAAATCCAAAGTGTAGTGCAGCTTAATAATAGATGGAAGCTGGTGTTGGTGTGTCTAGAGTCACAGGTTGGTTTGTTTGAGAGGGGAGAAGTCTGTTCTTAGAATCATTCAGGGGAGCGAATTCTTACGCTCACTTCTAGCTAATGGAGTTTTCCATGCAATAAATCACTAGTTTTTGCTTCACTCTAATTTACACTCGTGTCATGCTGCTGATTTTACAGATGATCACTGAAAATGAAACTGTTGTTGCACACAAAGTCAAGACTGTAAGTCTTAGCTGACAATATAACCTCACACTGAAGCATGTGCTTAAATGTAAAACCAGGTTAAGTTTACAGTTGCAGTTGGGCTGCTCCTACCACCTTGGTTTTTTTTTTTCCTTCCTAGCAGTGTGTTTAAATTCTGCCTGCACTACCTTTTCAGATTCATGATGGAAATGCTTAAATATTCAAGTAGAGCCTCCTGTGTGCCACCACTGTAGTTAAAAGATGTGTCTATTGAGGGCTGAGTGGCATTGCTTTACAAACCTGCAGTCACCATTAGGAAGCAACTGAAGAAGGCAGAGGATTCCAGAAAAACAAAGTTTAGGGAGAAGATGCAATGAGGAATTTTGGTGGCTAATAGGGATGGAAGTGTCTTGTTGAAAGAGGAGGATGCTTCTGTGAGTAGTTTTGTTTGCAAATAGTGCAGTTTGTAGGTTGCCCTCTGGTAAACGTGTGAAGATTCATATTCCAACAATTTAAGAAACTTTGTGGCTACAGCTTCTCAGTTAATAATGGAGCATCCTTTCAAGAGACACACAGGTATTAATCTATACTAGCAGGCTTCATTTCTCTCAAAGGAGGCCAACAAGTATTGATATACCCTCTTTTTTCTTGTCGTTTTGAAGTTCTCAATTATAAGTGGTTCTCTCTTAGTTTCTGACACTGTGCTTGCTGTGTTGAATACAAGCCACTAATTAAAATGATCACTCACACTGCCTAGTGGTAGGCACCAGCATGCTGTGACTGTGACATGGGAGTAGGGAATAAATGGTGTAATCCTCCGTGCGTTGGGAATACCTGAGCACTCAGTCTCTGTGTTTCGAAGGTGTATTGGCATAGTCTCGCTGTAATAGTAAAGAATTTCTGAGCTCTTACTAATGCAACTGGAAGGAGACTCTTCAGTGTTTATAAACTGGGAATGAGAAACAGGTCTATGCAGCAGATGGCTGGGTGGGTGAGGGTGTGAGCCCAAGCTAAGTGTGATGTGGCCAGAGCTGTCAAGCGTCATTTGGAAGAATTGATTATACAGTTTTGCATATCTAATAAAGCAATATGATGAAGCAGTCTTCATGTTAATCTTCAGAAGATTGCTGACTGGGTAAAAATGACATTTTATTCTTCTTTATCAGAAATTATCTCAATCTCTGCTTAACTTGTGAAGAACTGAGGAAGGCTGGTGAAGTCCAGTAGCTATGAAGAGGAAAATAAACTTGGATTTTCTGGTGTCGTAAAGTGAAATGTAGAGAGAAATGTTTCGGGGAAGCAGAAAGGCAGCTCTAGAATAAGCTTGTCAGATTGTTGTAAGGAGAATGCTACGTAAGTGGCAGCCTGGCTGTATAATAGGTCAGCGCCCTTGCTTGACAGGTTTCCTGGGGTCTGCACTTCTTTTTCCTCTGGCATAAGAATGCGGGGCCAGAACAGGCCTGGGGGGGGATTGCTGAATCTAAAATTCTGTTGTCACAGGCAACCATCTCAAACCCCTTTCGTGAACGGATCAAACTTGATATTAAAGCTCGTAAGGTCTACAGCCATTTGTTCTTTTGCCAATACTGCCCTTCTGCTCTAGTGGCTCTTGCATCTCCCCAGTGGATAACTGCACACGGAGCTACAACTCTCTCTAATAGGTGTTGTGCAGAGCCAGAGAGATGGAGGTGCCTTTTCTAATGCTGCAGCTGCTTTATGTCATCCACCGGGTCACAATCTGAAATTGGCCCAACTTGAGAGAAATTGCTATTAGAAGGTTAGCTTGCCTAGGGGTGAGAAGCAGAGCTCTTGGGTTTTACTCCTTTCTCTCAGATCTTTGGTTCTGAGTGGCAGTTGATTTTTGGGTTGATGAAAAATGCTCTTGCCTTCACTTCCTTCTTCCACTGTACTTCTTTTCTCTCCTGCTAACATGGTTCTTCTGTCAGAGGTTAGCATCCCTGTGGTGGACATGACGGGAAGGTAAAAATGAGCCCACTGTTTCATTGCAGTTGGCAGTGTAAACTGAAATCAAGGACATTTTAAGTTAGTGCACGTTGTAAAATGAGCTGTGGCAGCCGTATCACCTGTCCTGCCACCCCTGCTCTGGATGTGGGCCCTGTGCAGGGGGGACAGGATTGATGGCAACAGCCCGATTTCATCGTTGAGCTCACCGTGGTATGATTTGCAAGACCTCAGGAGTCAGAGCCCTAAGTTATGCCCCAAAATTACTGATGCTTTTTTTTTTTTCTTAGCCTTAATTGTGAAGTGGGGATCAAATTCACTTTCTGAGGGAGTAGCTGGGATTAATGCTTGCCAGAGACACCAGGGCAGAACAGAACTGTAAAGAATTAGCAATTTCTGTCACTGTATAGGTATTACAATAAACTATAATGCCTTGGTCTTTCTAATACTGCTTTACAACTCTTACCATTGTCTTTTAGTTAAATTTTGCTTGCTGAGGATTTTTTCCTGACAGAAAGAATTTGGGACTGGAGGGAAGCAACAATAACGGAGGGATAAGCAGCTTATGTGGTGGTTCTTTTGTGGTTTGGAGGGGTGAGAGGGGCTGCTTGATGTCCTGCTTCAATATTTCTCTTCTCATATATTGCTCTGATAAACAGGAAAACACTTAAGTACCCCTGAACCCTCCACACTTAATCTAGAAAATCTACTGGTTTAGACAACTGTTCTTGGAGAGCAGTGAAAGGAAAACAGCTGTTCAGGGATCAGATCTGAGAGAAACCAAGTCTGTTTAAAATCAAGGGATGTCTGTCTGAGAGGTTCTGTTTGCAAATTTGGTGCTTTGTCCCTAGCTCAGACTGAGTAGTAGAGCAAGAACCCGTCCTCCTTAAACCTGTGTTTGTGTGGTGTGTGAATAAAGTTTTTGGTGATAAGCCTGGTGGTTTGTATGAATTTATTTGATCCTTTCCAGGTGTAAAATGGATGGCTTGCTTCCTCCATCTCGCTTGTTCAGGTATTGGACATCCTGTGGTAGGGATTTTCCTTAAGGGGTCAAATTTGACCTGTCTTCAGTGTGGGATCAGGGGTTTTGATAGTTTTCATCATGAAACAAGCAGTTGTGAGGATTTTGAGGATAGCTGCAATAAAAAAGGGATATAAATTTTTTCTGTTTCCATGTGATTGTGTCTTCACTTCCCTCATTAGCAGTGGGGATTCTTTTACAAAGTTTGTTGCCTCCTGTAAAATTTTCAGTATTTTCTGAATGCTGTTGTTTTAAACATAACTTTATTTATAATAAACTATTAAAACTCAACAGCTCCCCTGTAGGTCATGAGCTGCAAAGGGAGGAAGCTGTGTGTTAGGAAAGATAACGTGTACATTTGACAAGCCAGGTTTTGTGTGATTCATCACATGTGTTCAGAACACCTAAAACATCTGTTACGTTGAAGTGTGGAATGCAGGTGAGTACGCAGACACATCACAGCATGAAATGGTGCTGCTGAGTTGAGTTGCTGGAGGTTGTCTCAGAATTAAATGGACCTTCGATTCTTGTTTCTGTGTTTAAATAAAAGCAGTTACAAAATGAGACATTTGAGAAACAAATGGCTAATTCCTTACCTACCTTTCAGCTCTTTTTGCCGTATTAAAACAGGAAAATCTGATCAAGCTTTCAGAATATCCACTTGCTTATTTATTTGAGTGGTTTTTGTTTCCTTGTTTTTGCAGCGTGTATCTTCTCAGTGTCCACTGCCTGCCCAGCAAAAACATGGGGCTAGGATTGCAGAGCACAGTGATCTGTGTTCTTAATCTAGAGGCAAACCCTCACTCTCCAAAGGAGTCAAGGGGAAAAAGCCCTCTCTGACATCATGAGAATGATCTCCTACTGAGGATGACATCAGATTCCAGTAGTTAGAATATGGCAAGAATCAAATTTGTTTTGAAACCTGGTAATATAATATATTCCAACTTAAGCTGGGGAAGGCGTGAGACAGTTTCATAGAAGTAAACAAACAGAAGTACCAGCTCTAACAGGAAAACAGTCCTCAGGGGCCCATAAAATGCCGTAGGATTTACACATTTGACTATTTCAGAGAAACTGCAGCGACTTGGGAATTGGAACTTTTTTTCCAGACTGTCCAAGGTGCCCCAGAAATGTTGAATAATGTAGTCTGGCCTTGCCCACTCATGGACCCAGTGATGACTTTTAAACTGGAGCTTGGAAGATAGCTAGAAATTTCTTTGATAAATGTTAGAGACTCTTCTGGGGTAAGCTGAGCCAGGAACTTGCATTGCAAGATGTAAACACCTAACGATTTGAAATAATCTTTTCAGATGAATAACATGTCATCCATCTGACCACTGTCTGAAATCCCAGCTGAACAGAGGGGGGATTTGCTGAGCGATGCCATGGTTGTCTGGTTTAGCTAATAAGAAATATGAATATGTGTGGGTTATTTTTTTTTTACCCCTCTCCAATATTATGGTGAAGGAGCTCATCAGAATTAGAGAGGTTTTCTAAGTCAGGATTTTCTGTCATCCCTTCAGTTATGTGTCAGTGTCACTCCAGTGAGCCTGGGGCATTGTGGAGTGCTGCAGTAATGCAGAGTATTGATTCTAAGTGACAATTAACTGGAAGTGGTTTGTTTATATACCAACTTGGGTTATTGCTTTGAAGTAGTCAACTAACAGAACAAATAAAGCTAATAGTTGTAACGTGAGGAATGGTTTGGTAAGTATAATTTGATTCTATTTGTCAAATTGTCATCACGTGATAATAAAAATATTTTTGAAGTAGTAAAACTTTTTAAATAATTGCAAGCCTAATTTCAGTTGTGCAGAATTAGAAAACAAATTAGCATATGTATACCATACTGAAATGCAGGAGGATTAAGTTCCCTGCTGAATAGTAGAATTAAATTTTCAATACTTTGTTTAAACAATAAATATGAAAGTAGAAAATGCTGCTGTCCTTGTGTTTGGAATGTCACTTTCTACACACACATGCATGTATACAAATTAGTCTTTCATTTAAATTAATTAAAGTTGACATGCAAACCACAACAGAAAGTAGTCTAGTTGGGGATGAAATTACCAAAGTCTGTCAATATTTTTTTGTTTGGTTTGAATAGCTGATTGTACTTGGTATAATTTTCAACCACTATATAAAATCCATACAATAGAGGAAGTGCTGTGGGTGAAGGAACCGGTTTCATTTTCTGGCAGCCATTACATGCTGCCAGTACAAAAACATTTTTTTTTTTCTGAACAATCCTTTCCCAAGCTCAAAAATGGATTTCCCCCCAGCCACTGTCATTCAATTATCACCTGAGGAAATGCACAGATATAACTGATGATCCCTTTAAAACATCCTGCGGTATTCCACTCCTCCCATCCTTCATTTTTCTTCTCGCTCCAGTCATTAAATGTAACATTGCCGATGTATATTTTATAGGGTGACCCTGACGGCTGTCGCTTTGAGGATGTGCAGAGATAATAAGATTGTGCATGTAATGAAGGGCAGATAAATAGAAAAATGTTTACTGGATGGAGTGTGGTAGTTTTAACTGCTTTATGGCTGGCTGCTCTCTCATATACACACCCACGTGAACCACCACCGGTACCTTTGCTTTGAATAGCAGAAATGTGGTGTGTTGTAGGCATTGAGAAAGATATGCTTGTGATGTAGCCAGTAGCAGTGAAATGGTTTTTGTCCCACACCTGAACTCTAGCAATATGCAACCAAGAAAATTATTGAGCTGGTACAAAAAGAAAGTGCAATTAAAGGGATGATGTATCAGTGCTTGGCACCTTCATTGAGAAAATCCTGTTCCTTGTATTGTGCTGCTACATTTGTATATTAGTGGAATTGATGGAGAAGTGTATGTGAAAGGGGAAAGATTTGATCGAGTGCAGACTCTGGTAAGCTCTGCTCTGAAAGCTTTTCTGAATAGCTTGCATTCAATTTATCTGGGTATTTATCCCACTCTCCTTTTTTGTCCTGGTGTGTGAGCTCCAATATTGAGAACTTGTAGTTAACAAGAGGCTGACAGTGAAGGATGTTGCATGAAACAGCTGTGAACCCCAGGACTTTGATGTGAGTTGAAAAACGGAATGAAAGAATTGCTGGCTCAAGAAAATAGTTATTTCTCCCATCTTTACAAAAACATTTCATCTCTGCTCTTGAGAACTGCATTGTGCTTAATTCACCTGGGCCATGTGTGTTTTGTTAGGGGAAGCGCTTTGGGCATTAGGATGGAAGTGAAAAGGGGAAAAGGCTGAATATTTGCATTTGCTGGGGAGAACAAATGGATGAAAACAGTGGGGTGGAAGGAACATGCAATGTGTGCCAGCCTGAGCCTCAATAGGAAGAGCGATGCCCTGGCTCCACAGGGGCTAAATTGCATTCTTCAGGCTCTGTCTGTATGAAGCAGTTCCTGCTCTGTGCCAGGTGAAAACATCCCATCAGTACTGAAGAACTGGGCTCTGTTGGAATGGGAGACCCCTCTGTGCTGCAGATCGAGGTGTGTGGGAAGACGAGAGGTAGAGGGTCAGATTAGGAGAGGAAAGTTAAATAATTGGAGCTAAAAGTGGGCAAGCAAATCAGAATTTCTAACCTCAGAAATTTTTATAAGTTGCAAAGGGGGGCTGCGTAGAAAATAAATCTTTGACAACAATGTGTAGAAGGCAGACAGGTTCTTAACTCTTTCACTATTTTGATAACCTCTTAATTGATCAAGTGCTAGAGATCCCTGTGGGGTGTACCTGGTGGTTACGCAGTCCTGAAGAGCTGTAACTGATGCTATTAAAGATAGGCTCTAATAATTAATAATGGATGCAGCCAACAGTCTGTGGGTTCCTGTGGGGATTGGGAACTCTGTTGATTAACAAAGAGGAGTCTCTGGAGGAAGAAGCCTTAATTACAAAAGCTTTCTTTTTATTCTGACACGATGTACAGTTGGAGAGAGGGTCAGCAGCTTTTAACAGTGGCTGTGGCTTAAAACAACGCGCTGGCTTGCTATGTGTTTGTTTTTGCAGAACTATTAAAGCTGGTACTTAAATCTCTAAAAATGGGGGCAGGAAAAAAGAAAAAACCAGGAAAAAAAAATAAAGAATTGTTCTCACAGAACAGATAGTGAGGGTAAGTTCCATAATGTACTAATTATCTTACTTCTTCCCAGTATATGCAGTCTTAATTACAAACACTGGAAAAGGTTAGCAAATGAGCTACATGAAAATTGTGAGTTAGATGTGGTACAGACACACGTTACTGGCTTTTTTTTCAGGCTATGGCTGATAACATTTAGATTTCTCTGTGATTTGCTAAAACCATACAATCGAGTGGTAGGAATGAAAACAAGAATATCCAATTGAAAGAAAAAGCAGCTTGTCTGGAAGGCAGAAGGAAAAGCTGAGCTGTTGAGGAACAGTCACCTGGGACCACGCTTAATAAGGATGGATCAGCCTGTCCAGTAGGTCTTGGGTCTGGATTATGAAGGAATTCTAGAGCCTGACTGTCACTGGTGGAGCCGCTCAGGTAGTTTGAGGTTAATCAGCCCAATTGTACTTCTCACACAGGATCGATCTGGGCCAATTTATAAATCTTCTGTCTCTTTGTTTCTGTGTGCTGAGACTTAATTTGTAAATACTTCATTGACTTTGTCATCAAGCGGAGGATGCTGTACAGTGGTTGAGTGTTACTGTGTTACTGCAGGTAAATGTTTGTTTGAAATGCAAGATTATTTACTTTGTCTTGCCTATTTCTTTCCTTTTTTTCTCCTCATTGACAGTCCCTGTGTCTCTTACCACTTCCAGTTCCCATGCATAGTTTTGTTATAAGAATTTGGTTTAGTTTGCATTCACTCGTTATATTTTTTGTTTTATTTTAATTATTTGTGAAGGAGGGCAAATATATTCTCTTAGGAGAATTACAAAATTGATCTATGTGTTTAGTTAACATGAAAAATGAAAATAGTTTAGTCTTTTCAGTGCTTGAGGAACTTTGGGGTGAAATCTTCAGGTTCCAAACTTAATTGAGCACTCTCAGGAGTGACACAGTTCTCTAATGACCTGTTGTATCACAGCCCTGTGTCAGCTATCTAACAAAAGCATCATTTGTCGGAGATAGAAGCTCACTCTTCCTCTGGTCTGTAGAGGACTAAGCAGGGTAGCAGTGCTCATTCAGTAGAAACAATTAGAAAGCATGAAGCTCTATCTGATCTGCAGGTTTTTTTCCACAACAAAATGAAATCCAGAAAATACAGATGGAGCCTCAGCTGGGTTCCCAAGAAATTCTGTGACTGTTCCTGTATTGGGAGGTGAATTGACAACATAAAACACCCAAGGAGTTAGCCTGGGTTTCCTATGTACCTGTCTCCTCTTTTAGCTTCCTGCTTGGCCAGCCTGTTTTGCCAGGAGTTTCAAATGAAAAATGAAAATAACTCTCTTACCTTGCTGTTTGCAGAACAAGAAAACGGAGTATTAGGACAAGCCAATCTCTTCCTAAAATTTGAGATAGAGTTCTTAGCAAAGACCAGGGAGAGGGGGCTATATTGCCTTCCAGAAGCTAATAAATGGCTGGAGGAGCTGCTAGATAAAATGTCTGCACTTTAAAAATATGCTAGAGAAGGAAGAGACCTGCAGGATATTCCTTAGAGAGCATCCCACGTTTTTTAATGTGTGTTTTGTTTTTTATAGTGTTACTAAAATACCGCTTCATTTTTAAAAGCCTCTCTTAAAATTTCAGTGATGTTTTAGATCCTGTGCACCCAAGGTGGACATTAATCAGTGCTACTAAGCAAGCTGCTGAGACTTATTGCTTAATTAGAACATATGCAAGCCTATTTGTCATAGTTGGCAGAGGCAAGTAGACCAAGCTTAAAATTGTAAAAATGCCCAGGTTCAACTCCTCTGAGCTGCACACAGCTGTTCTTTCTCTTCCCTGCTGCATTTTAAAAAATATTTTAACTTATTTAAACTAAGACAAGAATTCCAAATTTCCTCTGTCTGGATATATGCTCATAACAAGAAATAGCTGTGCAGTGCCATCCCCTCGCTGTCCCATTTCTGCCTTGACGTGGTGGCAGAAGGAGGTCGGGGGATTTGTAGCAGGATTGTGTAAGCCTCTTCGCTGATATTTGTGCCTCTTCTGTTAGCAGCTTTGGGGAATGGAGATGTGTGTGATAGAAGGGACTGATACCTTCAGTTTTTATCTCCCAGTCTAGTAGTGTACAGCAATAATCTGGGTGTTTCTGTAAAGTTTCAGGAAGCAGCCTGGAGATGACAGACAGCAATACACTGGTCTGTACTGGAGGCTGGAGGTGTGTGCTATAAAGCTCCCATCACATGCACATGTAGTCCATTTTCATGATACACCCCTTGGCATGCAGGCATTTGAGCAGATGTTGTAACCAAGACTATTAAAGCTGGGGGATTCCGGGAAGGAGGAAGGCACTGGACACAGTGGTTTTACCACAGACTTCAGTAATAAGGGGGAGCATTAGCTAAATTGAGTTGACTTAATAAAATCTTGATGCATTCCAGAAAGATTGTGAATTCATTAAGACCACAGCTGGACAATCTGTTCCCCTCCGCTCTGCCATGACTGGTTTATAGCCATTGAAGAGAGTTGTCATTTACCTTTTCAGTTTAATTATTGCAAAGCTATTCCCCTCCTCCAAGATTTCCTTTTTTTTTTTTTTTTTTTCCCCTCCCTGGCAGAGCGAGGCTCTGGGGAAATTAAACAGCAATTACTATGTGTGCTCACTCTGTTACACCATAACAGATACTTGAAGGTAAGTTGATGGGTTTGTGTGATTGGCTTCCATAGGAGCAGTGTCTGCTGCAGCAGGGCTGTCAAAACCTCTCAAATCCTGAAATGCATACACAGTGTTAATCCTGTGTTTACCTAAGGCAAAACTAAACACAAACATGGGCCACAGCTTGTATGGTGTATTTTACATTTGAAAACTACTGATAAGGAGTGAGAAACCAGGGCACCAGCACTTAGTGGTGCTCATGTGAGCTTGTTGAGGGTAGGGAAGAGTTAGTGTTAATGTCTGTTTTATTGGTGGTTCCAGAACTGGATTAAACAGGAGCATGTTCTTGGGTGCAGGGTAGAGAAGAGGGTGACAGAAGCAGTTGGGTGGTTCTTATTGCAAAAGGAGACAGGCTCCTCCTAACTTCAGATGGTCTCTGTGCTTCAGGCCCCTAAACTGGCTTAGGGAGTGATGAACAGGGTCACTGTTTAAAGCAGCAGGTTCAGCCCTCGGTGAACTTGGCTTGCAAGCCTCGAGTTTTTCTCCCACCATCAGCCAGAGACCTCACCACAGGTAGAAATTGCTTCAGTGGTCTGACCCCTTCCTTAATTTCTCCCTGAAGTTTGGAAATGAGGGGGTTATCCCTCTTAACTTGAGCAAGTATAATGATGCAGTGAAGGATGGTTCAGTCTGCTTTGCCTGGTGTCATTTTAGTGCGTATGGTGCTAGGAATACCCAGTTCCTGGCACAAAAAACTTCAAAGGAGACCTATAATGTATTTGCAGGTTGTTAGGTTAGGGCTGTTCCCCTGGGTGTAGACCTGCTACCCAGAAAATCAGATTCCAGGCAGCTGCTCTCAGCCCTCCCCCAGCGAACAAGCTGCAGAATGCCTCGGTTCATCACGCTGCGCGCAATTACAGTACAGAGATGTAGGATGTGTTGACTGCGAGACCTTGTGGTGAGGTGAGGTGAGATCGCCGGGAACAAAATGATCATTACAGGCCATTCATGTCAGCAGCGTTTATCCTCTCCTGTTTGCTTGCAAGCAAAAACAGCAGCTAATTTGCAAGGCTGCCTTTTGTAAAAGGGCCTTTTGATCAATGCTCGCCTGTGTTAATGTTTCAGTGGGCTATTGATTTCTGCAGCAGCTTTTGTTCCCTGTATTTATGTGCGATGGGTTTCAGCCGGGCACACTATGCATGTTTGATTAAAGTTTATTTGGCTTCTCTTGCAGTGAAGCTGGAAGCTGTTTTTCCTCCCTTTTTGTAGAAGCTAAGCTTTCCTGACTTACTCCTTTGTGCTCAAGCTTCTGCCACCCGTGCAGTCACCAATATGCTGTTTCTAATCCTTCCAGACTCGCTCCACTCCAGCATTTAATCCCTTAGGTAGACAATATGATATTAGATAGCCAGGCAGCTAACAAGATCTGGCATGGAATGTTTTCAGTGTAGAACATCTCTAACCTCTGTGTATGTGTAAAACACTGATGTTCTTTCTCTGTGTATGCTGCCTCTCCAGCTTCTCCATCTGTGTCAGAGAGTCAAGTCATTTACTGAGTGGTGTAGCTGTGCAGTCTGACGGTGAATTTGGAGTGCAGAATATTCTCTAATGCTTTAATATATCCAGATTTCCTAGATGAGGTAAAACTAGTTGTTTAATAAACTTCTATTTCATCTTTATCTGTGTGCAGTTGCGACTGCAGTTTTAGGAGGGTCTCAGGGGAAAAGAAGCTTTATGATCATGAAGTCAGTATTTTTTATAAATATACACTGTTCCTTTTTTAAAAGTTTGGTTTATGATGTAGCACATGTATAAGTTGTTAAGCTTCCCTTGGGTTTGCGATGTGTAAATAGAGCTCAAATAGGTTCTCATTTCCTATTTTATGATGGAAAGAAAATGGATTGGTTTGCACTCTGCTGTTGCCATATGTCAGAGGACACATTAATTCACTGACATAAAGACATGGGATTTACTGACTTGTTCCTTGGTGCTGACACTTCAGATTTGATAGAAATGGATTTACAGGTAAAATGTGGCTGGTTTCATTTGCAAGAGACTTTCTGCCTTGGAAGAGGATTGCATAAGCTTTTCTGCTGAGCTTCGTCTGCCTCCTGGCACGGGTCATATCCTCAGTTTGACAAACAGTTGCGCCGGGTGGACTTTGAGCCCACTTAATAGACTGGGAGTAAAACGGTGTTTCTAAAGCAAACACATACAGTGGAACATACAGCAGCAGAGCAGGGTGCCAGGTGTCAAACTCTGTCCTCCTCCCAGATCTGACATAGCTTGAATGCTCATCGGCAGCCTGCGCCCATTTTAGTTATAGATCCTCTTCAGGACAGAATTATATGTCTTTATATATATAGATAGATATAAAATATAATTTATTTTTATTTTCTAAGTAGGGCTTTTATCATTCAGAATCAACACTTGTAGATAACAGTTCATTTTGCCCTCTTACTCCTTCCTCCTCACCCAGTGTCACTCTGCATACAGTTTGGAGTGGATATTGTTCAGCTCTGTGGTAGAGATCAGTCGCCTCAATCCCGATCTGCAACAGGGCAGATTAAAAATGCATCTCTTCTGTCCGTTGCCAGAAATCAAAGTTGTGGTTGTGTTATCTTCTGGTGTTTCTATTTTTAAATTAGGCATTGGTAAAATCCTCAACTGTCTTAAACATCAGCAGTTAATGTCTAGAACAACATCCTCCTTTTGTCTTTCAAGTGTTTCAGTGGTACTGATGTTAGTTATGGCTGTAATTGCTTGTTTGAGGCCCTTGGGAGAGTTTAGATTAAGGGTGTGTCTTGATTAGAGTTAACTCAGTGATCTGCCCGTAGTACAGGCTGTAGGATTTCCCCACAGAGGGAGCAGGCTGAGGTTATGTTATTTGATCACATAAAATGCAGTTCAAAGAACCCCTTTTTGTGGGCAATTCAGGTATGTTTGTTCTGATGTTGATTTTTCAAGGGGCTGGTTAGAACTTCTCCGTTTTCCTCTTGGAGCTTGAAAGAAACAACACCTTTTACCTTAGAGGCAGACAAGTTGCCAGGAAATGATGAGGTTTCAAAGTAAGAGAAAAGAGATTAAAACCACATGCTGTTCTTCAGTTCGGCATTACATCCGCTAGTTTGAATGGCAGCTGCTCCCGTTCTTGAACGGAAGCCAGATTCATTATGCTGTGAAATTATCACTCATTTCTCTAGGTGTGCTCTTTTAACTGCTTAATTAATTTAGATGTGGGCATATATATTCAAATTAAAACACGATTTACTGTAGACGAGTTGAGTTATGGTTATAGACTTCTTGTTAAACACATTTTTATTGTAACTATCAGCTTCTTAAACAGGAATATTTAAAAATACCCGTACGCAGAATGTAGGTTGACAAAATGGCAGTATCTGTTTGAATTGATCCTTATTCTTTCTGTAAACACCAGAGAAGTCTTAGCAGTTATTTGTTCTGACAAGGTAGTACCACCTCTCTGGATGCAGTGCCTCCTGAGCTGTGCAGAGGTGTCAACAGGATGCTGGCAGCAAGGCAAGGGCACCCTGCTCCGAATTGCAGTGCCAGCAGCGTCCAGGTGGAAGCTGGATACCTACTAACCGGCCTCTTTTCTAGTGGAGGAGTTGAGTGAGAAGGCATTTATTTATTTATTTATTTACTTCTGTTCCTCCCTTGCAAAAGCAAACAAAAAATAATGAGGATTTTTTTCTGTCTTTATCTAAAGAATTCTTTTGTCTGGCTGAAATACATCATGAAGCTTCCTACAAAAATACATGTGCACGCAGAGAGCAAAAGAGAGGAAAAAAAAGCTGACAAGTCAGATTTGCATGCCCCTCTAACATACTCCTTCTGTATTTGCAGGGAGAACTAATCACCTTCTATTACTATTGGAAGAAAACCCCTGAAGCAGCAAGTTCTCGAGCCCATCGTAGGCATCGAAGACAAGCTGTGTTTCGGAGAATTAAAACTCGAACTGCTTCCACTCCAGTCAACACTCCCTCCAGGCCCCCCTCCAGTGAATTCTGTAAGTGGAAGCTAAAAGCAATGTGTTTATCTTTGTTTAGATGCAGGGAGCAACAGTAATGTAATGGTGCTGTACCCGCGAGGAAATGGAGTTCAGGCAGTTGCCCTCTCCTGTTCCTACCCCATTATGCTGGAATGTGGTAGGCGTCTTTGATCACCAAGTGCTTTGTGCAGTTTTTAAACATTAAAGCATCCTGTAAGGATGGAAACATTGCCCTGGTACTGAATTTCCCTGCTCTTTTCTTGGTTTTGTGTTGTATTTTCTCCAGGCTTATTGCAGTAGCAGGAATTAGAAAATGCAGAAAGAAGGAAGTCCCTTTCATCCTTACTTGGTGACCTGTACCTTCTGCTTCATCTCAGACTGTGCTGCAGCCAGCACTGTTGTGTCTTAATGCGTCTTGGAAGAACTTTGGCCTTGACTGAAGCAGAAGTGTCTAAACAAAGAATAATTATCTAAACCAGTGAAATGTACTGCGTTGCAAAGGGTTGTGATTAGTAATGTCCATCCTGATGGCTAAATTTTTATCCTTATATAAAAAAGGCTTGTGTTACCCTGTGAGTTTTAAGTCTTTCCATGGACTAAACCCAGCATGTTTCACGTGCTTTCTGAAGAAAAGGGACTATGTGGAAGGCAAAAATTGTCAGACTCGTATTAATGTGGGAGGGTAGAGGATGTGGTGAGGACAGAGAATCTGGAGAGGGTATTAGTGAGGTAGTAAGAAAAGGCTATTAACTTCTTGCTGAAATTGATAGGATTTATTGCTGATTTCTGTGTGCACAAGAATTGAGGATCTTGACTCTACAGCTCAGTCCAAGATAGTCAGCACTTCAGAGCACGTGTGGCTGGAAGGACCCATCCGTTTAGATCCAACTGCAGGATGAGAATAAAAATCAATTTAGTAAGAGAACAAGTTCTAGCCTGGTGTCAATTTTGCAGTCAGGGTTTAAACACCTGCAAGAATTAATGTAGAAATTATGGTAGTGCCAGCAGCTACTGTTATTAAATGGGACCCTGTGTCAATTTGAAGGGTAATGAGTTGATGACAAATGCTAATGGCAAGTACTATAGAATCTTTCCCTCACTATAAGCTGCATGTGTTAACAAAATATCCTCTTGGAACCTTTAGAAAAACAGTATTCTTGCATCATGGACTTCTTTTTCTAATTAAAGATGTGAACAAAAGAAGCCACGGGGCTTTCTGCTTGTGACAAATTATAGACCTGTTACGTTGTGAATTTATAGTAGTGGTGCTGGAAAAATGCAGTACTCTCAATAAGAAGGGATTTTAACCTGAGTTGTTTCAGAATATGGGAGAAGATACAGTTTTTGTGATGTCTGCAGATTTTCAGTGGTTTAGATGGTGCTTTTTAGCTCACAACCTTGAAACGGGCTAATTTGCTATGTGCTTCTTTTGCCACAAAGGAAAGTGACCCTTCCCATCTTCTCCACTTCTTTAAACATGACATTTAAAAACATGTAAGTTTGCCATGGGTTAAAAACTCTAAAGGAGCCTTGCAGTAAGGATTGGAAAGCTGGTATTATCCTTGTAGTACCTCTCATCAAAAAGAATCACATGTTTTTCAAGCAGGTACATTATATGTAAGCTTTGTTTCTTCCTCCCACAAAACACATCTAGCTCTTGGGTTAAATATAGCCGCTGTCTAACAGAGCGTGACGGCACTCCCTGTCTGGTTTGGGAGATGGAGTCTAGAAACAGAATAAAAAATGTCCATGGAATCTGGTAAAGTAGGATGTAGGTACAGAATATTTTATTTTAAATCAAAACAGATTCCTGAGTTAAATCTCCTTTCTCTTGAAAATTGTGCTTTTGGAACACAGCCTCTCTAAACCTGAGCAGTATTTGAATGACAAATTAACTGGAAAAGTTCTGTGTGCTGAATGAAAAGTTCTGTGGATTGTGTCACTTGGTGTGTTCCTGGAATTCTTTAATCTGTAGACTGATCAGGTCTGGCCTTGCTTAGTTTGCAGAATTGGAAATAGCGGCCATCCAAGGCAAGGTGGTTGTAAGAGGTACAAGATTTATGGGAGAGCTGTTATTATTAATGATTAGTTTAGCCCAGTAGGAGGAAATACAAAATCCTGCTGAGTTTTTCTTTTCCCTTTTCTTCTTCCTTTGTTCTTTACTCATTCAGTGGACTTGAGCTCGGCCAGTGAAGATGACTTCGACAGCGAGGACAGCGAACAGGAGCTGAAGGGCTACGCCTGTCGTCACTGCTTCACAACCAGTACGCACCCGATTCATTGCTGTGCTTCTCTCCTTTCTGCTACTGCCTAATTAATGTGGGTTCATTCAAGCAAGAGCAGTTCATGTGTGTGTGTACAGCTGTTCAAAAAAAAAAACCCAGGGTAGCATCAGCTAAAATATGCAGCATTCCTAGCAGGGTTCATCATGCTTTGCCATTGCAAATTACTGTTGCAGTGGCAAAGAATCCTGAGAGGTAGATATTTGTACAGGAAACAAAAATATCTTATGTAATCTATATAATCCATTTGTGATATAGCAAATCAGTATTGGACTGTGACTGTCACACACAAAACTTCTGCTAGCTCGCAGGTGGAGCAGAGGAGGCTTCTTTCTCTGTTTTCAAAGCTGTAGTTGCTGAAGTAAACAAATAGTTTGTAAATTGGACATTGAAGATGTGCACTGGAACACAGACTAAGCCTGGAACAGGACAGAGCTTTCCAGAAATTTCTCCAGCTTGTTACCTGGAGAAAAGCAGTTATTTCTCTAGTTGTTGTGAGCTTTTTAATGCAATGTGTTTGTGCTCAGTGTCTGGTACTTTGTGTATTTCTAAGCTGTTGCTTTTCCTTTCCCAAGCCTCCAAGGACTGGCACCACGGCGGTCGAGAAAACATTTTGCTGTGCACTGATTGTCGCATTCACTTCAAAAAGTACGGAGAGCTGCCACCCATCGAGAAGCCTGTGGACCCTCCACCCTTTATGTTTAAACCTGTCAAAGAGGAAGATGATGGACTTAGTGGAAAGCATAGCATGAGGACAAGGCGGAGTCGAGGCTCGGTAGGTTGAACAGCTTCTTCTGTAAAGAGGAGGTGGTGGAAAAAGAAGCTGAAATCTCTCTCCTGCAAGTTCTAATCAAACTTGTTATTTCCATCATTTTAATGACTGGCAGTGGACTGTCATCATCAGGAGCCACTTGGCCAGTGTATTGTTACAGATTTGGTACTAGTATGTATCCTTCCAGCTGGATCCTGTCAGAGCTATAAGCCCTGGGGCTTATTTTAAAGGAAGAGTTTCAACAAATTAAATACTACTCATGTGGTCTCCTCATATTACTGGAGTTAAAATCTCTTCCCTACAGAAAGCTGGAGTTTGCTCCTATGGTTTGTGTGCTCTGTTACAGAGTTTTTACTTGGGGTGAAATGCTGGGAGCCTTGCTGTGTGCAGGTCACTCGTGAGAGCTCTGGCAGCAGCTCCAGTTAATTTGATGTTTGCTTTGGGTTTTGGCTGATAGAAAGCAGCAGATACATTTATTTTCCTTGCCCTCCCTTCTCTGTCTTTCTGATCATGATGATATGATCATTGCTTCTAAATTTTGTGAGGCTACACTGTCAGGTAAGGTTGGCTTCACTGGTTTTATGGTAGCCAGTCATCCAGAAAACTGGGAGGGAAACAGCATTAATTATGAAATACACTCTGCACTGATTCCTTATTGTGTAGTAGCAGCACATTGAAACTGTGGTTTTAGAAACTGGTCTTGGCTGCTTGAATGCCAACAAACAGACTTGTGTTTTAACAGAACATGAGGGTCCCCCTCCTGCCTCATTCACTGGGTGGGTTTGCACGCTTGCAGATGTGTGCGTGTGCGATTCCTGAAGAAGATGAAGCATGAGAACAGCAGCAGCTTTGGAATGAATGTTGTTGTTGTTAGCAGATACTACTAAATGAAACAATTGCACTTAATGTTTTTGAGTGGGCAAATTAAGGATTTCCCTCCTTTTGAGTACAGATGAACTTTCAGGGGGAAATTGTAACCGTGTTAAAGCTCTTGGTTTTTCACTTTTCAGGCTCTTAGCAGGAGTGCTCCATCCACACCCCTGCTGTAAAACAGAAAAAAATGCAGAGGTTGGACAAATGCTGACTTTGATACACTTTTCTTTCTTAAACAAATAGATGTCTACACTACGTAGCGGTCGTAAAAAGCAGCCAGCCAGCCCTGATGGTAGAGCCTCACCTATTAATGAAGACATTCGTTCCAGTGGCCGCAACTCTCCTAGCGCTGCCAGCACCTCCAGCAATGACAGCAAAGCAGATTCAGTGAAGAAATCTACCAAGGTAAGATTTTCCCATTCTTGTTTTGTGTTAGGACTGGGCACCTGAGGCCTCTTCAGTCAGAGAAATGAGATGCAGATTCTAGGATGCCAGGGAATCTCTCAGTGACCTAGAAATTCCTACTTGTGTGGATAAGCAAAAAATGTAATGGTGCATCTGACTGATGTTTTGTTCCTGTGCATACGGATGTGTAGTGATAAAACCCATTTAAGTATCCCCACATAACCTTACTGCTCTCATGATAAATTAATCCTTCAATTTTGGATGCAAATGCAGGCATTAGGCTCACGGAAGTAATACAGATCAGAAATGCTATATTTGAGACAAGTAGACAGTTTGGGGGATTTTTTTTTTAAGCAGTACTTAATCTTTGTTTACAAAGGAATATGAATATTTAGTAATTGAGACTACTTCTGTTACTGTTTTTCTGTATTTATATTTGCTTGATTTCTCAGAGCAAGCTGACAGTTTAGTCTGTTTAAATGAATAACTGTCTTTCCAGGACCGTACTGAAGAAACAAAGGCAGATGAAGTGGGCAGGCTTGCCATTAAGCAGTGTAAATTAAAAAGTAGCAAGTTAAAAAATAAAACAAATCAAAACTGGGGCATGGAGCAAGTTTTGACATGATAAAAATGAGAACTTAGCAAAATTTGAAGTTAGGTTAGGTAATTATGTGATGTATAAAGCTGTCCCAGGCCATGAAAGAAGGTAGTAATCTTGTAATAACTACTCACTGTGTTAGCCCTCAAACATATGAGGGGATATAAAAATATCCCTCTCAAAATATCAGGAGTAAAGCAGGACTTTGATGTAGTAGAAGGAGGCTTATCCTGTGCCTGTCTGCTGCAGAAATTCTTGCTCTATCCTGTGTAACAACTGGTGCTGGTCTCTGTTAGAAGAGTACACTGGGCCAGTTGATCTGGTGGGAGTTCCTGATAGACTTGATTCTGTACAGCTGAAGACAACTGCTTTGTTGAAAATATTCCTTCAGTTTCAAAGCTGGAGACCACATCTGCATGATGAGGAATGTTTTACTCCATGTTCCTCTTTTTGTTTTGGATTTCTATCTAAAACTTGACCTCCAGAGGGAGCGGCTAGAGCATTCTGTAGATGCAGCATCTTCTGGGAGCTGCTCCTGGCAGATGGCAGAATACAGCAGCAGCTCCAGAACAGATTCCCCTGCAACCTGTAATTGGACAGAGGACAGATGTGTATTGGGTTGCTGTTAAATACTGACTGTCTCAACTTCTACTCTGCTCCATAGGGACCCTTCTTGTTTATTTGTATTAAATGTGATAGCACTGGCATACGCTGTTTACTTCTGCATTTACATCACTGGTAACTGTCTTGTTCTGCTTTGTTTGTGGCAGAAGATAAAAGAAGAGGTATCTTCTCCTCTCAAGAACTCCAAGAGGCAGCGGGAAAAGACAGCTTCTGACACAGAGGAACCTGACAGGTCCAATGCCAAAAAATCCAAAACTCAAGTGAGTCCCACGGAGAAATTTTCTCTTAGGAGAATGGTTTGAGAGTGGGAGGGAGTGCAAACCCTGGAACAAACCAAAAACTTGAAATCAGTTTAAGCCACAGCAAATTGTAACTTAATCTGTGCCTGGAAAGCAACTAATATTGTAATGTGTTCCTTCTGTTGAAAAACAGTGGAATGACGCAGGGTAAGTCCAGAAGTCTCTTTTTTTTGTTTTAATATCAATATCAACCATACAGGATTATACTTGGATTATTTTCCACTCACTCCCTCCAGTTTTTTTTTAACTGAAATTTGTTTTTATTTGTTTTTTCCTCTTCTGTGGCAAGAAGGCTGGAGTTCTCTGCATTTAATGGTATCAAAGCTCAGCTGAAATACTTTCAGGATGTCTTTTCAGCTCTGTGTTCCTGACAAGGTTCACTCTGTGCACAGGATTTGGGCATTTTGGCACTGAGCTTTCCATGTTACAGAGTAATGGGATGGTAGAGATTGGAAGGGACCTGGAGGCCATCTAGTCCACCCCCTCTGCTCAAGCAGGGCCACCTAGAGCCGACTGCCCAGGACCATGTCCAGATGGCTTTTGAATATCTCCAAAGAAGGAGAGTCCACAGTCTCTGTGGGCAGCCTGTTCCATTGCTTGGTCACCTTCATAGTAAAAAAGTGTTTCATTATGTTCAGGCAGAATCTCCTTTATTTCCCTTTGTGCCATTGCCAATGGACACTGCTAAAAGAGCCTGGCTTCGCTGTGTTTGCACCCTGCCTTTGGATATTGATGTTGCCTGTGCTGTTTTAAGCCCTGTGAGGTTCCAAGGGTGGTACTCACACTTGTGTTTGCACTGTGTTTAGTAGGCTGCATCCTCTGGCATGCTGGTGATGTTCTTTGTGCAGTTTTCTCATGCACAGTGGTTGTTCTTCCCTCTCTCCCTGCAGGAGATCAGCAGGCCAAACTCTCCCTCTGAGGGTGAGGGTGAAGGTGAGAGCTCTGACAGCCGCAGCGTCAATGACGAAGGGAGCAGTGATCCCAAGGACATTGACCAGGATAACCGGAGCACATCACCCAGCATCCCTAGCCCTCAAGACAATGAGAGCGACTCGGATTCATCCGCTCAACAGCAAGTGCTGCAGGCGCAGCCCCAAGCGCTTCAGGCACAGAGTGGTTCTGGCCAAGTTCCTCCTCCTACACCACCTATATCAGCCCAGTTATCAGCAT